>NC_090819.1:131270574-131570574 GCF_000390325.3 Nicotiana tomentosiformis
AGCAGAAATGACTTAAATCCTAAGGGGTAGTTTCCCTCCACACAAAGTTAGGCAAGATTCTTACCTCAAAGAAGCTAGACCATTACTCTAAGATGTCCTTCTCGAGTGGAACAACCTCTAGACGGCTCAAATCTAGCCAAAAAACTTCAAACCATAAACAAAACTCATAGAAAACAATTCCGGATAATAAAGTTTGAATCCTTAAAAAAAACTAAAAAGTCAACCAAAAAATAAACCCCGGACCCACACCTCGAAACCCGACAAAATTCATAAAATCCAAACGCTCATTCAATTACGAGTCCAAACATACTAATTTCATCCAATTCTGACTCTAGATCGATGTTCAAAGACCAATTATTCTCTTCATAAAAAGTTTTTGATAAAAACTCCCAATTCTCCAATCAAAATAAGATTTATTCAAAAATGAACGTCTGTAATCATATTAAAATACAAAACATTTAATTTGATATTGACCCCAATGAAAAGACAAAAAGAACGCTACAAAGATCACCTCAATCGGAGCTCTGGAACTCAAGTTATGCTCAAAATACTAAATAAACACATTCAGATGCGGACTACTTTTCTGCTTTTGCGGACCCAACTTTGCATCTACGAAGCACCAGCACCGGTTCTCTTCTACGACACTAAAATGAGCATAACTCGCTCATAAGATGTCCAAATTAAACAATGTTTTTGCTATGGCTCCGTAATTACGATACAAATCCAATATTTCAATCAAAACAACAATTGGACGTCATTTTCTTAAAGCGGTAGCATTTATGGTTGAAGAAACGATGTCGAAACATAAAAAACGAGCGCAACACAATCCAAACCTATCCGAAACTCACCTGAGCCCCTCGGAACCCTGTCTGAATATACCAACAAGTCCCAACACATAACGCGGACTTGCTCGAGGCCTCAAATCACATCAAATAATATTAGAAATACGAATCGTACCTCAAATCAAACTTTAAAAACTTATGAACTTTCAACTTCTACAACTTGTGCCGAAACATATCAAACCAACCTGGAATCTTAATCCGAGCCCCATATCAACAACATCAACTCTTGGTCAAACCTCTTAACCTTCCAAAACTTCAACTTTCTAATTTTCGCCAAATTGATTAAAATTATCCTACTGCCCTCCAAATCCAAATCCGGACACACGCCTAAGTCCAAAATAACCATACGAATCTATTGGAATCATCAGAATGCCATTTCAGAGTCATCTATACAAAAGTCAAACTCCAGTCAACTCTTACCGTTTAAGCTTTTAAAACAAGAATCCTTCTTCTAAATTGATCCACAATCATCCAAAATCCAAACTCCATCACACACGCTAGTCATAATACATAATACGAAGTTGATCGAGACCTTAAGCTGGCAAGCGGGACACTAATTCTCAAAACGACCGGTCTGATCGTTACCTTCTCCCCCTCTTAAATAAACGTTTTTCCTCGACTGTGCAAAGAATTGTTCCGAAGTCATCAATAACTGAGTGAACAAACCATACATACACCCGCGGGTGACCCCATGTCACCCCAAATCCACGTAAGCCGGATAACACCACCTCAACTAAAGGTTTTTCCTTCCACCAATACCAGTAGGCCTTAGAACCAAATTTCTCACCATCCGATTATTTCCACAAGACCTGATCAGCCTGAACCAGCTGCGATAACCAATGTATACACTCACCGGATAAAAACACATGGCCTAACACACTACACATATCTCCATAACAATATTTCTAATAGCAATAGCCGTCCATACTCAAACCCAGCACCGACAATTAACCTCATATCAGCTAGAACCCTATCCAAACCTCCACAACACCGAACGACAAGGACTCAAGAAGCATGAAGATGCCACGATTGTCCACTCAAATAAGCAATTCACACCCAACACCACTTGGGCACACACCTCGCAAGATAAACCCCAATAAGAACAACATGAATATGACTGAATATACGTGGGAAAACATGAATGAACTATCAAACAAGCTCCACTGGCACAACTCCCTTTCAGTAGTATACTACAAATTAATTCCACAAGGGAGAATCAAAGTATACTAACAACTCACAAGGATCTCATCCTAATATAACTTCATCGCGGCACGCAGCCCAGCCCAAACATAAAAAACCTCATGGAAACGCGAGGATCCCATCCTCAACTCTAAATCAGAAGTAGATTACACACCATACCAATCGAAACCTTGCACTAATTCAATTTCCACTATCAAGGTAACAACACATGTTGATCTCCCACACTGGTAGAGCATCTAATTCACAAATCATAACCAACCACCCATAAATCACATCAAAACCTACCGTAATGGGTAACAGAAAGTCATTCCTAGTCTTATAGCTCTCAGTAATGAATAAAACAAAACGATAGACACGGGCTACCACTATAGAACCTCCCAATAGGGGTAAACACATAAGTAGAGTACAAAATCACGAAACTCACCCATATGTGAAGCAACATAGGAGGACTCACCCCGATAAGCAGAACCGAAATAAAATATGAATGATGCTCCTCTATAACAAATCAAAACCATAATTATATGACATCATCCGGTGCAACGGCCTTAGCACTACCATAGAAAGTGCATCAACAGGACGAGCTACCCCTCTACCCGCCTGACCTGCACCCCAAGCTGGCAGTGCAGTGATATCAGCAACTCAAACAGAAAGCATAGCCTGGATACTCCGCCGTGACACATCTATTTAGAGTTTGGGAAAATCTCTCACTATGTGGCTGGTATCTCAACACTCAAAGCAGCCTCTCCGTTTGCATGGCTGTGAAAGGTGTCCGGCACAGGCACTCTGAGACCCGTGGATATTTGAAGCACCGCGCAAAGCCTAAAGGGAAAACTAACAGACTGACCCACAAAACCTCTATCATGGCATACCTTGCCTCCAAAACAGGGACTAGTAAATCCTCCCGGTCTACGAGGAATCTTAGCCTCACTGTCCTCTCTCTCCTAAACCCGTATGTCCTCTACCTCCTAGTCCTGCATGCCCTCTAGTAGGCGAGCGATCTCCACCACCTTCTGAAATGGAACATCCTACTCCAACTCCCGAGCCATGCTAAACCAGATATCATGATTGAGCCCCTCAATGAACCTGAGGACTTTCTCTCTAACTGTAGAAACCAAAGAAGGTGCATGTCTGGACAAATCACTAAATTTGGCGGCATACTGTGACACTAACATAGAGACCTGGCACAACTGCTCAAACTCCACATGCCAGGAATCCCGAAGAGTCTGAGGAATATATTCCATCAAGAAGAACTTTGAAAACCGATCCCATGTGAGTGAAGTTGCCTTGGCCATGCTACCCAACTCGTACGTTCGCCACCACTGATATGACGCTCCCTTAAGCTGGAATGTCGTAAAAATAACCCCACTCGTCTCCACAATATCCATAGTGCAGAAAAAATGCTGGCACTTCTCTAGGAAACCATGTGCATCTTCTAAAATCAAACCACTGAAGGTAATACTTCTTAAACCTTGCAAGTCTAATTTGTTCTTCCTTAGATGTTGCTCCCCAAATCACAGGCTAAAATGGAAAACCTGGTTGTGCCGGCACCACACCCGGAACCTGACCAATGTTAGCCTGCTACCATAAGGTACGGGACGGCGGGAGTTTGAGCTCCTCCCCTGGTCTGTGAAGTAGCTGGTGCAGCCAGAATCAACCCTGCCTGAGCCAATGTACCAAACATCCTTAGGAACTGTGCTAAGGTCTCTTGAAGTCTGGGGCAACAATAGGCACCTCCGGTGCATGTCCCCCAACGGGAGCTACTGGCAGCTCCTCAACTGCTGCTCTGATAGGTGCTCTAGCTATAGCACGTGATCCTTATCGGCCTCTTCCTCTACCCCTTCCTCGGCCTCTAGCATCACCGGCTCTGGAGTACGGTCATCACTAACTCTAGCTCATGTCCTCACCATATGCGAGAGAATGGAATGACAAAATCTCAAACTCCGAGTTGTCTCACCCGACAAAAACCATAGCGGAATTCTAAGATGGCTAGTGACGTTATTATTTACAACATAGCGTAATCAAATCCGGTAGCACTTATTCCAGGTCCAATAACCTCATCTCATCCAGCACAAGCTGCTCGACCGACATGCAACACCAGCACCGCCTTGATCCACATTTACTGCAACCCGTGAACCAAATAAGCAACAACTCGAATGTACCCAATAATGGAAAGAAAAACAAATAAGAGAACCGTCTCGGAAGCTGAAAAAATACCACTACAAGGCGCGATTATATGAACCCGTCACAGAACGGAGGAACAATATACACGAAATAAGAAAAAGGATCATATTCCAACCTACTCTAATGCGATGCATGACACAATCTGAACACCGGCCATATAGAATGCCTCATGCCACGATGCTCTAAATTCAATAACCATATGCGCAATAAGAACAAACACGCGAACTTGTTCGAGGCCTCAAATCACATCAAACAACATCAGAAATACGAATAGCACATCAAATCGAACTTATTAAACTTCAGTACTTTCAATTTCTACAACTCGTGCCGAAACATATCGAATCAACCCGGAATGATGTCAAATTTTGCATCCAAGTCTCAAATGACGTAATCGAGAAAATCCAACTCTATGAATCACAATTCGAGAACTATATCAACAAAGGCAACTCTCGGTCAAACCTCTTAACCTTCCAAAACATCAACTTTCCAATTTTCGCCAAAATGCTTCAAATTATCCTACGGCACTCCAATTTAAATCCGGACACACGCCTAAGTCCAGAATCATGATAGGAAGCTATTGGAATAATCAAAATGTCATTTCAGAGTCATCTATTCAAAAGTCAAAAACTCTTACCGTTTAAGCTTCTAAAACAAGGATCCTTCTTCCAAATTGATCCTGAATCATCCGAAATATGAACTCCACCACACACGCTAGTCATAATACATAATACGAAGCTTCCAGAGACCTTAAGCCGGGGAACGAGACACTAATTCTCAAAATGACCTGCCGGATCGTTACCTTCTCCCCCTCTTAATCAAATGTTCGTCCTCGACCGTGACAAGAATAATTCCGAAGTCATCAATCACTGAGTGAACAAACCATACATACACCCGCGGGTGACCCCACGTCACCCCAAATACACGTAACCCCAATAACACCACATCAACTGAAGGTTTTTCCTTCCACCAATACCAATAGGTCATAGAACTAAATTTCTCACCATTCGGTTATTTCCGCAAGATCTGATTCCTACATCAACACACAGTATCAGCCTCAACCAGCTGCAATAACCTATGTATACACTCACCAAATACAAACACATGACCTAACACACTACACATATGTCCATAACAACATTTCTAATAATAATAGCCATCCATACTTAAAGTTAACATCGACAATTATCCTCATATCAGCTAGAACCCTATTTCAAACCTCTATAACACCGACAAGGATGTAAGAAGCATGAAGATGCCACGATTATTCACTCAAATAAGCAAGTCACACCCAACACCACTTGGGCTAACACTTCGCAAGCTTAAACCCGAATAAGCACAACGTGAATATGACTGAATATACGAGGGAACACATGAAAGAAATATCAAACAAGCCCGACTGGCACAACTCCCTATCAGTAGCAAACTACGAATTAATTCCACAAGGGAGAATCAATGTATACGAACAACTCACAAGGATCTCATCCTAATATAACTTCACCACGGCACGCAGCCCAGCCTAAACATAACAAATATCATGGAAACGCGAGGATCTCATCCTCTGCTCTAAATCACAAGTAGATTAGACATTAGACCAACCAAAACCTTCCACTAATTCAATTTCTGATAGCAAGGTCACAACACATGTTGAACTCCCATACCGGTAGAGCATCTAATTCACAAATCGTAACCAACCACCCAGAAATCACATCAAAACCTACCGTAATAGGTAAGAGAAAGTCATTCCTAGTCCTATTGCTCTCAATAATGAATAAAATAAAATGATAGACACAAGCTACCACTATAGAACCTCCCAATAGGGGTAACCACATAAGTAGAGTACAAAATCACGAAACTCACCCATATGTGAAGCAACATCGGAGGACTCTCCCCGATAAGCAGAACCGAAACAAAATATGCATGATGGTCCACTATAAAAAATCAAAACCATACTTGTACGACACCATCCACTGCAGCGGCCTCATCCCTACTGTAGAAAGTACATCAATGGACCGAGCCCCCCCTCCTGGGTGCACTCTACCCGCCTGACCTGCACCACAAGCTGACGGTGCAGTGATATTAGCAACTTGAGCATAACGCATAGGTGGGATACCTCGTCGTGACACATCTGTTAAGAGTCTGGGATAATCTCTCACCATGTAGCTGGTATCTCCACACTCAAAGTAGCATCTCTGCTAGTGTGGATGTGGAAGCTGTCCAACACAGACACTCTGAGACCCTTGGATATCTGAAGCACCGCGCAAAGCCAGAAGTGAAAACTAACAAACTGACCCACAAAACCTCTACCATGGCGTACCTTGCCTCCAAAATAGGGACTAGTATATCCTCCCGGTCTACGAGGCCTCTTAGCCTCTCCGTCCTCTCTCTCCTAAACCCGTATGTCTAAAATGGAACATCCGACTCCAACTCCCTAGCCATGCTAAACCGGATATCATGGTTGAGCCCCTCAATGAACCTATGGATTTGCTTTCTAACTGTAGAAACCAAAGCAGGTGCATGTCTGGACAAATCACCGAATTTTACGACATACTGTGATACTAACATAGTGCCCTAGCGCAGCTGCTTAAACTCCACGTGCCAGGCATCCCGAAGAGCCTGAGGAACATATTCCCTCAAGAAGAACTTTGAAAATCGATCCCATGTGAGTGAAGTTGCCTTGGCCATGCTACCCAACTCGTACGTTCGCCACAACTGATATGCCGCTCCCTTAAGCTGGAATGTAGTAAAAATAACCCCACTCGTTTCCACAATACCCATGGTGCGGACAAAACGCTGGCACTCCTCTAGGAAACCATGTGCATCAACTGAAACCAAACCACTAAAGGTAGGAAGGTAATACTTCTTGAACCTTGCAAGTTTGATTTGTTCTTCCTTAGATGTTGATGCCCTAATCACAGGCTCAAATGGAAAACCTGGATGTGCCGGCACCGCACCCAGAACCTGACCAATGTGAGACCGCTGCTATAAGGTGCGGGCTGCGGGAGTTTGAGCTCCTCCCCTGATCTGTGAAGTAGTTGGTGCTCCGAGTTGTCTCACCCGACAAGAACCATAGCCGAATTCTAAGCTGGCTAGTGATGTAATTATTCCCAACATACCATAATCAAATTCGGTAGCACTTATTCCAGGTCCAATAACCTCATCTCATCCAGCATAAGTTGCTCGACCGACATGCAACACCAGCACCGCCTTTATCCATATTTAGTGCAACCCGTGCACCAAATAAGCAACAACTGGAATGTACCCAATAATGGAAAGAAAAACAAATAAGAGAACCGTCTCGGAAGCTGAAAAAATACAACTACAAGGAGCGATTATATGAACCCGTCACACAAAGGAGGAACAATATACACGAAATAAGAAAAAGGATCATATTCCAACCTACTCTAATGCGATGCATGACCCAATCTAAACACTGGCCATATAGAATACCTCATACCACGATGCTCTAAATTCAATAACCATATGCGCAATAACAACAAACACACGAACCTTCTTGAGGCCTCAAATCACATCAAACAATATCAAAAATACGAATCGCACCTCAAATCCAACTTAATAAACTTACGAAATTTCAACTTCTACAACTCGCGCCGAAACATATCAAATCAACTCGGAATGACGTCAAATTTTGCATCCAAGTCTCAAATGATGTAACCGAGCTAATCCAACTCTATGAATCGCAATCTAAGCCTAATATTAACAAAGTAAACTCTCGGTCAAACCTCTTAACCTTCCAAAACTTCAACTTTCCAAATTTCTCCAAAATGCTTCAAATTATCCTACGGCCCTTCAAATCCAAATACGGACACATGCCTAAGTCAAAAATCACCATATGAAGCTATTGGAATCATCCAAATGCAATTTTGGGGTCGTCTATACAAAAGTCAAACTCCGGCCAACCCTTACCGTTTAATCTTCTAAAACAAGAATCCTTTTTCCAAATTGATCCCGAATCATCCGACCTACAAACTCCACCACACACGCTAGTCATAATACATAATTTCGAAGCTGCTCGAGACCTTAAGCCGGTGAACGGGACACTAATTCTCAAAATGACAAGTCGGGTCGTTACCTTCTGCCCCTCTTAAACAAACGTTCTTCCTCCACCGTGCCAAGAATCATTTCGAAGTCATCAATCACTGCGTGAACAAACCATACATACACCTGTGGGTGACCCCACGTCACCACAAATCCACGTAAGCTAGATAAGACCACCTAAACTGAATGTTTTTCCTTCCACCAATACCAATAGGCCTTAGAACCAAATTTCTCACCATTCTATTATTTCCACAAGACCTGATTCCTATATCAACACACAGTAACAACCTCAACCAGCTGCAATAACCTATGTATACACTCACCAAATACAAACACATGACCTAACACACTACACATATGTCCATAACAATATTTCTAATAACAATAGTCGTCCATACTTAAATCTAACATCGACAATTATCTTCATATCAGCTAGAACCCTATTTCAAACCTCCATAACACTGACAAGGATGTAAGAAGCACGAAGATGCCACGATTATTCACTAAAATAAGCAAGTTACACCCAACACCACTTGGGCACACACCTCGCAAGCTAAAACCCTAATAAGCACAAGATGAATATGACTGAATATACAAGGGAATACATGAAAGAACTATCAAAACAAGCCCGACCCGCACAACTCCCTATCAGTAGCATACTATGAATTAAGTCCACAAGGGAGAATCGATGTATACGAACAACTCACAAGGATCTCATCCTAATATAACTTAACCGCAGCACGTAACCTGGTTCAAACATAACAAACCTCATGGAAACGCGAGGATCCCATCCTCATCTCTAAATCACAAATAGATTATACATCATACCAACCAAAACCTTCCACTAATTCAATTTCCGCTAGCAAGGTTACAACACATGCTGAACTCCCACACGGGTAAAACATCTAATTCACAAATCGTAACCAACCACCTAGAAATTACATCATAACCGAACGTAATGGGTAAGAGAAAGTCATTCCTAGTCTTATAACTCTCAATAATAAATAAAACAAAATGATAGACATAGGCTACCACTATATAACCACCACATAGGGGTAAACACATAAGCATAGTACAAAATCACAAAACTCACCCATATGTAAAGCAACATAGGAGGACTCACCTCGATAAGCAGAACCGAAACTAATTATGAATGATGCTCCTCTATAACAAATCAAAACCATACTTGTACAACATCATCTGGTGCAGCGGCCTCTTCCCTACCATAGAAAGTACATCAACGGACGGAGCCACCCCTCTTGGGTGCCCTCTACCCGCCTGACCTGCATCACAAGATGGCGGTGCAGTGATATCAGCAACTCAAGCATAACGCATAGCCTGGATACCCCGCCGTGACATATCTTTTCATAGTTTGGGACAATCTCTCACCACGTGGCTGGTATCTCCACACTCATAGCAGCCTCTCCGCTGGGTTGGATGTGGAAGCTGTCCGGCACGGGCACTCTGAGACCCATGGATATCTCAGATTTGCGAGTATCAGAAATACTAATCGCACCGCAAATCTAACTTAATAAATTTTTTAACTTTCAACATCTACAACTCGCGCCGAAACAAATCAAATCAACCCGGAATGACATCAAATTTTGCATCCAAGTCTCAAATGACATAACCGAGCTAATCGAACTCTATGAATAGCAATCTGCGCTCAATATCAACTTTCCAATTTTTCCCTAAAATGCTTCAAATTATCCTACGGCCCTCCAAATCCAAATCCGGACATACGCCTAAGTAAGAAATCACGATATGAAGCTGTTAGAATCATCAAAATGCCATTTCGGAGTCGTCTATACAAAAGTCAAACTCCGGCCAACTCTTACCGTTTAAGCTTCTAAGAGAAGAATCCTACTTCCTTAACCATGAATCATCCGAAATACGAACTCTACCAAACACGCTAGTCATAATACATAACACAAAGCTGCTCAAGACCTTAAGCCGGTGAACGGTACACTAATTCTCAAAACGCCCGGTCGGGTCGTTACCTTCTCCCCCTCTAAAACAAATGTTCATCCTCGACCGTACCAAGAATCATTCTGAAGTCATCAATCACTGTGTGAACAAACCATACATAAACCCGCGGGTGACACCACGTCACCCCAAAAACACGTAAGCCGGATAACACCACCTAAACTAAAGGTTTTTCCTTCCACCAATACCTATAGGCCTTAGAACCAAATTTCTCACCATTCGGTTATTTTCACAAGACTTGATTCCTACATCAACACACAATATCAGCCTCAACCAGCTGCAATAACCTATGTATACACTCACCAAATACAAACACATGACCTAACACACTACACATATGTCAATAATAACATTTCTAATAACAATAGTCATCCATACTTAAACCTAACACCGACATTTAACCTCATATCAGCTAGAACCCTGTTCCAAACATCCATAACACCGACAAAGATGCAAGAAGCACGAAGATTCCACGATTATTCACTCAAATAAGCAAGTCACATCCAACACCACTTGGGCACACACCTCACAAGCTAAAACTCCAATAAGCACAACATGAATATGACTGATATATGAGGGAACACATGAAAGAACTATCACACAAGCCCGACCGGTACAACTCCCTATTAGTAGCATGCTACTAATTAATTCCACAAGGGAGAATTAATTTATACGAATAACGCACAAGGATCTCATCCTAATATAACTTCACCGCGGCATGAAGCCCAGCCCAAACATAACAAACCTCATGGAAACGCGAGGATCCCATCTTCATCTCTAAATCACAAGTAGATTACACATCATACCAATCGAAACCTTCCACTAATGAAATTTTCGCTAGCAAGGTCACAACACATGCTGAACTCCCACACCGGTAAAGGATCTAATTCACAAATCATAACCGACCACCCAGAAAACACATCAATACCTACTGTAATGGGTTACAGAAAGTCATTCCTAGTCTTATAGCTCTCAATAATGAATAAAACAAAATGATAGACACGGGCTACCACTATAAGCAGAGTATAAAATCATGAAACTAACCCATATGTAAAGCAACATAGGAGGACTTACCCCGATAAGCAGAACCGAAATAAAATATGAATGATGATCCTCTATAACAAATCAAAACCATACTTGTGCGATATTATCCGGTGTAGTGGTCTCATCCCTATCATAGAAAGTACATCACCGGATCGAGCCCCCCCTCTTGGGTGCCCTCTACCTGCCTGACCTGTACCCCAACCTGGCGGTGCAGTGATATTAGTAACTCAGCAGAACGCATAGCCTAGATACCCCGCCGTGACACATATGTTCACAGTCTAGGACAATCTCTCACCATATGGCTGGTATCTCCATACTCAATGCAGCCTCTTCGCTAGAGTGGCTGTGGAATCTATCTGGCACGGGCACTCTGAGACCCATGGATATCTGAAGCACCGCACTAAGCCTGAAGTAAAAAATAATAGACTGACCCAGAACCCTCTACCATGGCGTACATTGCCTCCAAAATAGGGACTAGTAGATCCTCCCGGTCTACGAGGCCTCTTAGCCTCCCTGTCCTATCTCTCCTAAACCCGTATGTCCTCTCCCTCCTAGTCCCGCATGCACTATAGTCGGCGAGTGACCTCTACCACCTTGTGAAATGGAACATCTTACTCTAACTCCCAAGCCATGCTAAACCGGATATCTTTGTTGAGCCCCACAATGAACCTGCAGACTTGCTCTCTAACTGTTGAAACTAAAGCAGGTGCATGTCTGGAAAAATCACTGAATTTGACGGCGTACTATGACACTAACATAGTTCCCTGGTGCAGCTACTCAAACTCCATGTGCCAGGCTTCCCGAAGAGTCTGAGGAACATATTCCCTCAAGAAGAACTCTGAAAATCGATCCCACATGAGTGAAGTTGCCTTGGCCATGCTACCCAACTTGTACGTTCGCCACCACTGATATGTCGCGCCCTTAGGATAGAATGTAGTAGTAACAACCCACTCGTCTCCACAATACCTATAGTGCAGAGAAAACGCTGGCAGTCCTCTAGGAAACCATGTGCATCCTGTGAAGCTAAACCACTGAAGGTAGGAAGGTATGTTGATGCCCTAATCACAGGCTATTTTTCCTATTTTTCCTCAGATGTTGATGCCCTAATCACAAGCTGAACTGGAAAACCTGGCTGCGCCGACACCACACCCGAAACCTAACCAATATTAGCCCGCTTCTCTAAGGTGCGCGCGACGGGAGTTTGAGCTCCTCCCCTGGTTTGTGAAGAAGCTGGTGCAGCCGGAATCAAACCCGCTTGAACCAATCTACCAAACATGCTCAGGAACTATGCTAAGGTATCCTAAAGTCTGTGGCAACAACAGGCACCTCCAGTGCCTGTCCCCCAACAAGAGCTACTGGCAGCTCCTCAATTGCTACTCTGCTAGGTGCTCTAGCTATCGCACATGCTCCTCATCGGCCTCTGCCTCTACCCCTGCCCCGGCCTCTAGCAACACCGCCTCTGGGGTGCAAGGTCATCAGTAACTCCAGCTCATGTTCTCACTATATGTGAGAGAATAGAATGACAAAAGCTCAAACTCCGAGTTGTCTCACCCGACAAGAACCATAGCCAAATTCTAAGCTCGCTAGAGACGTTATTCTTCCCCACAAACCGTAATCAAATCCGGTAGCACTTATTCCAGGTCCAATAACCTCATCTCATCCAGCATAAGCTGCTCGATCGACATGCCACACCATAGAGTGATCTAGGGATGTAACCTTCGCCTAGGTATTCTCCTAATGGGTTAATTATGTTAACACTTGTTTTAGTAATTGGGGTGTATCATAGCTATCAACTCTAAGTTACCCACTCAATACCTCCCGGTCATAGAGTGATTTTGCCCAAATTAGCTTTCTTAAGCTCAAATAGGTATTAAGCTAAATAGTTTATATGAGCTAAAGTAGGGTTTTCCCTATCCCTAATTCAAACCTCTTAATTAGGCTAGACAAATCCTTAATTGGCCCAATTTCTTGTTAGCCATGTTTTCCTAGACTATGTCCCTCTTTCTCAAGTAAAGAGCAAGTCAAAAAGGCATTAATCAATGTATGCAACCATTAATTATAAAACTAAAGCATGAACAAGGCTAAATAAGAAACAGCCAATCATAAACAAGGGTTAAATTAAATACCCATAAGGTTTACACACTAGGGTTGGGTCACAACCCTAGTAAGAATCGAGCTACTCATAGTAGAAAATGAAGAAAAGAAAGAAGAAACACTAATTAAAGCCATAATATAAAATTGAAATGATAAACTATGATGTTTTGTCCAAAAATCATCACAAATTATCCAAAATGGTAAACTACAACGACTACATCTAGGAAAACATCAAAACATGATCTTAAAAAGTTATTCCCATAAAAAAAATGCACAATTCCATGTGCAGTCCGCACATTGCTTGAGTTTATAGGTTGAGAGATTCTGCAGCCGCACAATTTGATCTGTGGCTACACTTCAGCTTCTACTGCCGCACAAATCATGTGCGCTCCGCACTTCTGGCAAGGATTTATTCTTGGTATTTTTGCGCACTCTATGAACTTTTTGAATTATTGTCAGTGCAATCATGTTATGCGGACGCACTTCTCTTCAATCACTTCTAGGATTTTACATAAGATCTGCGGCCGTAGAGAGAATTCTGGGGTCTGCACCTCTGGTCTGTTGCGCCCCTCTTTCCTTGTGAGGCAGAACACTCCTTTTTGAGTTGGATTTCTCTATTATAGTCAAATCTCCTACATTACTGCAATTTGCATACTTCGATTAGTTTTGAGAATATAAATCAACACTTTTAAACTAAAACTAAAGCAAGAAGTTACTAAAACGTTGTCAACATCCACACTTATCAACTCTCCCAAACTTAAGTCTTTGCTTTTCCTCTAGCAAATAGATTAGTTCCCACCTCCTCAGAGTGAAGGGTAATTTTAGCGAGTCAATGGTAAGCCATCCATACTCAGTTGGGACTGGCAATTACACACAACACTCGTGCATTGTCAACAAGTTGACGATTCACATATCATGCACCTATAGTTCTAATGTGACATTTGAGCTTCAAGAATTGACTTTACTCATCGAGGACTCTTGTTCTATCAATTAGATCATGGTGGAATCCAAAATTTTTATCCTCAACCTTCCATTTGCCAAGTTCACTATAAAGGTTAGCACTCAATCTTTAGATCAATGAATGGTTTACTGTTCTCTCACAACAGAATGTCACAAGTGCGGCTATAAGCTTGCCCCTGGTGTACATCACCACTAATGTAAGCTTACTCGGTTCAAAATCAAGTAGGAGTTATTTCGGGTTGTAATGAAGGATTTTGGATTGGGGTAGAATACCATATGGTTAAGTGGTTACACCTTTCCTTAAGCACTCCATATTTTCATTTCTTGTCACTCAATTACCAATTCTTATAGGCATTCTCTTTTTCTTGGGGGCTAGAGAGACTTGACATCACACTTTCTTGTGCATTTCATTCTTTTTCTCCACACCCGTGGATGTACCATCTCCCCCTCTATTATCTTTATTGCATTTTCTCTTTTTGTTTTTTTGTTCTTTATCTTTTCATAGAAATCATTTGTTTTGTCTTTTTGGTGCCTTGTTACCTTTTTCAAATTCCTCAACTCTCCCTCATTATGCCTTAGGACAATTATTTCACAAGAGTGTTAAGGAAGGTTCGGGTGCCAAGAGAGGATCACGACAAAATGGGTAAAGGCTTATATCATGGTAATCAAATGAGAAAGGCAGGGATAACAAAATTGGTTGGCAATAGAAGCTCAGATGGACTAAGGAAAGCCTACAATCATTTCCCAAACCAAGAAAACTCAGGATTTCGCCTTGAAGCACATTGGGGAAAATTTCCAGATCAATCGCACGGATACTTGGACTAGCAACGAAAGATCACCTCACCCCTCACTTAACTAAACCTTAAAAGAGGATAGAGTCAAGAGACTACAACAAAAACAATCAATTTAAAGATCACTATGGTCCAATAAACCACTCAATGACTACCAAAGTCAACTCAAGAGTCTCAAAGTCACTAACTAGAGCTATTCTCTTTCAAAAACCTTGTTTCAAACCATAAGCACGTAGTTAAGTGTGTTGGTACCAAATGAAGCATGAATGACTCTTTTTACGAGAATGTATTGATTAGGCCTTTTATTATTACTATTATTATTACCTAGTCATATATAAACTGACTCACTTCCTTAAAAAGGTTGTCACGCTATCCATCCTTGGGACGAGTCACCCGGTTCACACAAAAACTACCTTTCTAAAGAATAGTGGCATTAAGAAAACCAAAGCCTTATTATTTATGAAAATATAAGAAGATGCTACTAACAAAACAAGAACTAAAGTGGAAAATTAAAGAAGCTAATGAACAATAACTACTAAAGATAGATAAATTACAAATAAGAAAAGGAATAGAATCATCAAATTATTACAGTCCAAATATATACAAAATGTGTCATATGTCAAATCAAATAAACTCCCCACCACCCCCCCCCCCCGCCCACGAATAAAAGTAAGCATTGTCCCCAATGCTTAAAATTATAAGAGTGAAAAGAGAGAGGGCGAAGAAAATTCCTATGGATCCTTGGACATCTCAGTGTCCCCAGCAACATCATCTCCCATTATGTCAACCAACTTATCACCATAATCATATCTAGGAGTGGTGGGAGTGGCAAACACCACACGCATTGCCTCAACAGTGTTGGCAGCAAGGCATGGCTCATCAGACTAGTCAGCTAGTGCAACCTGTGTAGATGGTGCATATGGATCTGGGACGGACTGGTCTGGGTCAAGTAATATATCAAAGGGTAGAAACCCAGCCATCACAAGTCTGGTCACCTCCTTCTTGAGCTTTTCAACCGATCTCTTTCTTGCCTGAGACTTCCTCATCTTCTTTACTTCTTTGGCCAACTCCTCAATAACTGACTTATGATGTACAATAGTGTCCATGATCATCTTATAGTTGTCCAGAATCTTCTTCAACTTCTCATCAAGACCATAGGAGACCTGTGGTAGCTATATAGATGACTACGCTGCAACAATACTATATATGTCAGACAACTTTGAAGTAGTCACCTGCAGAGGTAGATGAAATGTCAGCTGTCTTGGTGACTACCACTCTCGGCTCATTAGACTGGCCTGTGGTGGTAGAAGGCCGAGTTCTCTTCTTTGGGTTTGTCGCATCCATCAACAAATACCAGTCAAATGACTTCTTCGGCTTTACCTTGGTGTCATAGGATCTTGGATCTAACTTTACATTAGTGAGGTACTCAGTGATAGCGTTAGGATAAGGGTAGGTTATGTTGGTATGTTGTGCTACCAATGAAATGTTGGCCGACATCACGGCACCCATATAAATTGGGTACCTGGAAATGATAGATGCCACAAGAACATCACGAGGAAGAGGAAGATGAGTCTCATTCTGGCACAAAGTCTGCTACAAACAAAGGTCTCCCATACCTTCATCTCAAAGCTCAATGTGTTCCGCTAAATGGGAACCCTAACGGTGATCCATGGTGGTGGTGACCCTGGTGGTGCTAAGATCTCTGCTAGCCAAGGTCGGACTTCTTCTTTCATTGCACACTTCTATAGGTACTCCCTTAGCTCCATGTCCTCAAAACACAAGTAGGCATTTAGAGTGTACTAATCAAACCTCATCTTGAGGTTGCGTTATTTAGTCACCTTCGTCCCCTTCTTGATGAGAGAAATATTTCCGTAGAACTCTCGAATGAGGTACTCCTTGGCATCTTCAACTCTCTCGGTAAACCACATCTAGCCTTTTCTTGCTATGAACTTGCTCAACACTGTCGGGTTGTATTTATCCAAATCCTTCAAGGGAAACTGCTGCTCAAGTGTCAGGGATCATACTGGCCACCACATACGGAAGTCAGTGAAGGCTACCAAGCTAATGAACCTAACCTCCCATATCTCCTTTTTCTTCAATCTGTCCACGCTCGTGGGTGTACTATCTCCCCCCTCTAACATCATAGGGGATGTCCTATAAAGTTTATGCATTTGTGTCTAGGGCAGCTCCTGGATCAGAGGTTTGGCTAGCACTTTCTGACCCCTCGGAAGTGTTGTGAGATGAAGAGGCCTCATCTATGAGCTGAAATCTCCCCTATGGCCGAGACTGTGTTGGTGTCTGCTCCTTCTGAATATAGGCAGAGTTTCCCTCTGAAGCATCCCTAGACGGGACATAGGAACAAGACTCGAAGAGTTCTGCACCTCTCTGTCTACCTATTGTGTCCTTCTTCCTAATGATTTTGGGCTGGCGAAGGGGCAAGGTACCTCTACCTCGACCCCTAGAAGATTCACCTTTTCCTTTTGTAGTTTCACCGCCGCTGTGCGATCGAACCATTGCATGTATCAAAGAAAAGAAAATTGTTAGTTGCTACTCATCATTCAACATATGCAAGACTTATGTAGGTTGCTGGAATTGCGATCTGCAGTCTGCAGATTTCTTATGTGCGGCCGCAGACAGGAAGTACAGACCGAACAATTACTAGTGCGGCCACACATTTATCAAAAAACATCAAAGGACTAGAAGCCCCTCTCTAACGATAGTGCAGAGGCAGTTTTGCGGCCGCAGAATACATCTACGGTTTGCACATTTTTCAGTGCGACACCTTTATGATTTCTGCGGTCAGCACAATTAAAATGCAGCCGCAAAAGTACATGCTTCACCAGGTTTCCCAAAATACGTAAACTACAAAAGAAACAAATTCAAGTGCGGCCGTAGATTTTAAAAATTACACACTGCATTTACTTATCCAAATAGACATAATAACATGGTATAAACATGAAATCTCATTAACCCAACCCATTATAGCATGTATTATCAACTACCCAATACAGATCTACCCCACATGGGCACATGGATGACCTCTAAAAACAGAAGGCCTAAAAGGAAATTAAAATTTTAAAAATTAAAGTAACACAAAAAATTAACATAAAATGAACCATACCAGATAGAGTGAGTACACTGGGTGTATAAGCAAAGGTGGGTGTGTGGGGGCAGTGAAAATCTCTCAAGAAACATGTAGAGTAACAACGATTTTGAGGAAAGGAAAAATGTAAAATGAACTCAAGATTTATATTTATACTAATAATCTTAAGAGGGAATAGCGGTCAAGTGCGACCGCATATTTCCATGTGCATTTGTGTATGGGGCAGCTGCTGGATCAGAGTTCTGGCTAGCCCTTTCTGACCCCTCGGAAGTGCTGTGAGGTAAAGAAGCCTCATCTATGAGCTGAAATCTCCCCTATGGCCTAGACTGTGTTGGTGTCTGCTCCTCCTGAATATAGGCAAAGTTTCCCTCCGAAGCATACATAGATGGGACATAGGAACAAGACTCAGAGAGTTCTGCATCTCTCCATCTACCTATTGTGGCCTTCTTCCTAATGGTTTTGGGCTGGCCACCGGGCAAGGTACCTGTACCTCGACCCCTAAAAGATTCACCTTTTGCTTTTGTAGTTTCACCGCCGCTGTTCGATCGAACCATTGCCTGTATAAAAGAAAAGAAAATTGTTAGTTGCCACTCATCATTCAACATATGCAAGACTTATGTAGGTTGCTGGAACTGGGATCTCCATTCCACATATTTCTTATGTGCGGCCATAGATAGGAAGTGCGGACTGAACAATTACTAGTGCGGCCACACATTTATCAAAAAACATCAAAGGCCTAGAAGCCCCTCTCTGACGATAGTGCAGAGGCAGTTTTGAGGCCGCATAATACATCTGCGGTCCGTACATTTTTGAGTGCAACCCCTTTAAGATTTTTGTTGTCCACACAATTAAAATGCAGTCGCAGAAGTACTTGCTTCACCAGGTTTCCCAAAACATGTAAACTACGAAAGAAACAAATTCAAGTGCGGTCGTAGATTTAAAAAATTACACACATGCATTCTTTTTCTACTTAGATTTTGCAATTAGTTGTACAAATAGACATGGTAACATGGTATAAACATGAAATCTCATTAACCCAACCCATTATAGCATGTATTATCAACTTCCGAATACAGATCTACCCCACATGGGCACATGGATGACCTCTAATAACAGAAGGCCTAAAAAGATATTAAAATTTTAAAAATTAAACTAACACAAAACATTAACATGAAACGAACCGTACCAGATAGAGTGAGTACACTAGGTGTTTAAGCATAGGTGGGTAAGGGGGGGACAGTGAAAATCTCTCAGGAAACTTGTAGAGTAACAAGGATTTTGAGGAAAGAAAAAAATGTAAAATGAACTCAAGATTTCTATTTATACTA
The DNA here is from genome assembly GCF_000390325.3 of Nicotiana tomentosiformis. Taxonomy (NCBI): domain Eukaryota; kingdom Viridiplantae; phylum Streptophyta; class Magnoliopsida; order Solanales; family Solanaceae; genus Nicotiana; species Nicotiana tomentosiformis. Next base: position 131,290,160 of record NC_090819.1, read on the forward strand.
AGAATCTTAAGGGGGGAAAGGGGTCAAGTGCGACCGCATATTTCCATGTGTGGTCCGCACTCTATCACATCAGTCAGCATTCTCTGATCTTAATGTGTGGTCAGCATATTTTTAGGTGCTGCCGCAGATTTCCTCTTGTGGTCGCAGATTAGCCCCACACTGACAGTCTCAAATTTCAAAGAGTTGATATTTTTACACTTTTGCAAGATCATAATTGTGCGGTCCATAAATGTAAAGGCATGGATAGTTGGAACATAAAGCAAATCGAGGCGTGTAACAAGTAAAGGCACCTTTGATAAGTAAAGATATGCAACAATTAAAGCATGAAATAAGTAATAACTTGGAAAAAAAGAAGGCATAATATAATTTAAAACATGCAATTAATTGGTCCACCCCGCATGCTTAAACCCATAAAAACGCATATACACTTGTGACCTTGAATATACATTGTTCCCTCACATAAAGCAAGTAGCAAATAGACCAATCAAGTCCTAATTCCCTTAGATCAAGGTTAACCACGATACTTGCCTCTTTCCGAAAACAAGTCAACAATCTAACACGGCTTTCCCTTTGGACCAAGCCTCCAGACCAATCAAATATAGTCAAATATTGTTTAAACACATCAATACAAGCCATAGAAACTACCCACAAATAAAAAAAGGTTGAGTCTTTAACTAAATTGAAAAAGTCAATAAAACATTACCCCGGGCCCATGGGGTCAAAATTTGAGATTTGGGCCAAAAACACGATTACACATTCACCCTCGAGCCTTGCTTTATGACTTATGTCAAATCCAACCTCAATTCGAGGTCTAAATTTAAATTTTATAAAATTCTTAAATTCTACTCAAAACCCGCAATTTCTAAATTGAAATTCATAAATTTGATGATAAAATTCAAGAAATAGCAATTGAAATTTATTGAAAACAAGTTAATGCTACTTACCAATGAATTAGGGAAGACATTCTTCTTCGATATTCGACTCTATAGAGTTTAGGGTTGAAACAATGGTGCAAAATGAGCTAAGTCCCGAAATTTCAAACTTTTGCACAGATGTAGATATCGCAAAAGCGATCAGTGTCCCAGCCACAATGTTGTTGCAAATGCGACATGTCCTTTGCATTTGTAAAAACCCACCAGCTTGCAAGTGCAGACAAGGCTTCGCAAAAGCAAAGAAACACCCAGTCCTCCAGTGTCGCAAATGCGATGCCTAGATTTCGCAAATGTAGTCTTTTCATCGCAAAAGCAAAGTCCCAGCCGCCTGTCCCCCGTTGTATTTGCGAGTCTGATATCGCTAATGCGAGGTTCACATTTGCGAGCAGGTCCTCGCAAATGCAAGAACTGCAGATCAATACTAACAAATGTCTGCATAAACTGTCCAAACCTTCCAAAATATATCCGAAACTCAGCCGAGCCTCTCGGGCTCCAATCAAAACATTCATAAAAGTGCAATAACATCACACAAACTTGCGCGCTACCTCAAATCATTAAAATAACACCAAATATCAAGAATTGATCATCAAAACTCAAGATATTCCTCTTAAAAATTCAATTTTCTAATTGTTCACATAATGCGCTGAAACGGCCTCGGGTCACCCGGGACCCCAACAAAACATGCGTACAAGTCCAAAAACATCATACTAACCTATCAGAATCATTAAAAAATTGATCTGAGGTCATTTACCAAATAAGTTGACCGTTTTCACCTCTAATTGTGTTTAAAGCCAAAAATTACTTTTTCTTTAAACTTGTGATATAAGCTTTCTGAAAAAATGATACGGATCAAGCACGCAAGTCATATATCATCAGATAAAGCTACATGATTTCCTGAAACATAGAAAATGAAGCTAGTACTCAAAACAACCTATCGGGTCATCACACAAACAATTCAACATCTTCTTATCAATATAAAGAATAAAGTCAATCATTCTTCCCAAATGTTTTTCTCTTCTATATTTAATCGTTAGAGTTTTACTGTCGACTATTCTTCTTTCTTTTCTTTTCCAGAAAAACTCTCAGTATAGTACAATGTAAGTTCTCATATAATTCTTTAATCTATGTACAACGATATCTTATTCAATTGATATTTATCTTATTTCTTTTAATTACATGGCATTTCTTTCTTTCTTTTTTTAAAAAAAAAACTATTACCATTTAATAGCATGTCGTTGTATTCAACATAACCTATATGATAGTTTATACGCCAATTTGTCTATATATATGTAAGAGAGCAATAGGAAAGTGAGGTGGGACTTCTCTAAAGCAAAAAAGGCATATTCATCTTTTTTCTCTAATTAAATTTTTTGAATTTTTCATCATTCTTTCAATTTAGTTTACATTAATATTTTTTTATAACTCACATTTTTTTTATCTTCATAACCTATACTTTTAATAATATCAATCACTCCCATCTATTTCATATCCATAACTCCCAAATGTTTAATGTGTAACTTTATGATAATTTTTATTTTTTTTAATACTATTTTTCCCTTCATTTATCTCATTTAAGTTGTTTAACACAATGGAGTAATCAAGAACCTAATGTAGCAGTTTTCTAGAACATAGCCCACGTATATTTATAATTTTCACAACTCATATGCATTTCATATTCATAACCTCCAAATATTAAATTTAAATAGTGACATACCTTATGGTATTCATCTATTTTCCCTATATAAATTCATAACTTTGTTTCATGAGACCCCTACCCAAAGTTACTCTTTTCACCCTTCATCTCAAATAGTAATTGTTACACCCTATTTTTTTGTACGTAAAAATGCGTCGTAAGCAAACTAATGTAGGACCAAAAATGAGATAATATTTAAAAGTATATAAAGTAAGTTAATCATGTTACCTCTGAGGTTACAAATATTGAAGATCATAAACAACAAGTACAAAGAGGGTTGGACAGTTCAGAAGCTAAAGCAATTAAATAAAACAATGTTTCATCGAAAGTCGACAAGTTGGAAATGTTATAACATGTACCTTTGGGGTGAGACTAAGGTGATTAACATGATAAGGAGATTATGTTATGATTTATATTATTTTTATGACATCCGTTTGTTATGTTTTGAAGTCAAGAGAGTTGTGGAACAAAAGTCGATGAAAGTCATCACAAGTTACATTCATAAGTTTTACTGAAACTTTGGGTCAAATGTAACTGCAATTTTCTCCCAATATACTTAGAGTTATGGGGTGTTCCACCCATCAAATTAAAGATCTATGAGTCTATTTTCCAACGCATTAAACCATTTGTCAATACGACATCGGAGTAGAGAGATATGTGCATTTTTGCGATACTGCGCAAGCTGCTAGGTGACAAGTAGGTGTGTCACCTACTTGCTTAAATGAAAGCCCAAAAATGGGCCATTTCGGGTCGTCCAAAGAGGCCTTTTAAGGGCCTATTTTCTTCATATATTAGACTTAAAATAGAGCATAATAGCCAGACATAAGCTCTGCAAAGAATCCTCCCAAAAATTTCCCACAAACCCAAATTGATTTTCTCTACCTTTCAAGTTCCAATTGGAGGTAAAAATTTGAGTTTGAAGAACCAAGATAGGAGCTGAGTTATCCAACAAATAAGGTGAGTTTACTGCTCTTTTTCATCCATTTTTTATGCTGTAAATTCATGGTAAGTCGTTCTATACTTGTAAGAACTCACGGGACGGTGATCGGAAGCCGTGAGTTCGAGTTATTCACTTGTAGCGGACTGTTTTGTGGACTGTTTTGTGTTGCTGTTGGGCTGCGTGTTTTACTACTATTTTGTGGAGTTTTGGAGGAGGAAGGGGGTTTATAAACACCATATAAATGTAGGGTGGTTGGCTGGTCGTTCGTCATAACATTTTCGGGTCGTTTGACACTACTACGGTGGTCGTTTTGTGTACGAAGAGATTGGGGTGTGTTGGGCTGTTTTGTAGTATTTGATGGTGTATATAGGGCTGGAAAATGATGTATATATGTTGTTATTGTTCTGTTCTTGTATTGTTGGTGTTATCTTGAATTTGGAGGAAGGGCATATTATAGGGGAGATGCTGCCCGTTTTAATACAAAATAGGTTTGTCGTTCGTTGTGCGATAGTTGTACCTTTCGTAACTTAACGATAGTATTATTATCATTCTTGTAGATTAAGGTGCGAAGAGGTGAGTTCAACTTGGTGATTGGAAAGATTGTGATAAGGTATGTTAAGTCTAAGCCTTCCTTTATTTTGGCATGATCTCGTAGCTACATGTGTTAATAATGAGACATAAAGAGAAGTTCATATTCATGAATTTATTCACACTATTCTAGTCTCATAAGTTACAATATTATTCCTTATCGAGATTCTATATTCAATTTAGTATTGTCCTCTTCCAGTCAAGAGAGCAACAAGCCTATATATACAGTATCACAGTATTTTCATTACCATCGAGCTATAATCGATGGGCAGGCCCCTATTGGGCAACCTCTGATCAGATGGAAAGTTATATACCGAGCCTACTGTGGCCGAGCGCCTATGAGCGAGCCCAGCATGGTCGAGATACATAGCCTAGTATGGCCGAGCGCCTATGAGCGAGCCTACTATGGCAGAGCAGTTATATATACCGAGCCTTATAAGGCCGTACAATTATTTTACTTACTATATTGAAGGAGTTGAGTCAGTATCAGCAGGTAAGTATATCTCCAGATCATCTTTGACTCCCAGTTAATTTCAGTTATCATATTATCAGTTCAGTTTCAGATTTCAGTTATTTTATTGCCTTACATACTCGGTACATTATTTCGTACTGACGTCCCTTTTTTGAGGGCGCTGCATTTCATGCGTGCAGGTTCAGACAGACAGACGGGTAGACCTCCTCAGTAGGTGTTTCCCGAGTTCCGCCTGATCGGTAAGCTCCACATCTTTCGGAGTTGCCAGGTCTAGAGTTTTGTGTACATCTTATGTATATCTGTATATATGTTATGGGTAGGTCGGGGCCCTGTTCCGATCACAGTACATCTATCAGTAGAGGCTTGTAGGCATATCCTGTTGGTTAGTGCAGTATGTTGGGTTTGTATAAATTGGTGGTTTGTCAGCTGTAGTAGCTATGACGGCCTTGTCGGCCTAGCTTTATATTGATATTTAGTTAGCGCTAGTTTCCATTCAGTTTTATATTTTGCTTCGCAAATTGTCTTGCAAGGTGGCCCCATGGCCAAAGTATGACATTATGTGTTCAGAGTCCCTTAGTCGCAATTTGGTACGCCAGGTTAGGTGAGGCACCGGGTGCTTGTCTCGCTCCTAGGTTCGGGGCGTGACAAACTTGGTATCAGAGCAGTTCTGTCCTAGGGAGTCTACAAGCCGTGTCTAGTGGGGTCTTGTTTATAGATGTGTTGTGCACCACATTATAAAAGCAAGGAACTACAGGGCATTTAGGAGTTGGTTACACTTCTTTGAAATCTAAATCGTGCTATAGAACTGAGTTATAGGAAATTTGAATTAAACTTATGTGTTGGTGTTTGCATTCACAGATGACGGTGACTAGGAAGACTACGGCTAGCCAGAGGAGAGATACAGTAGTAGGTGAGGGGACCAGCATGGTACCCCCAGTAGATGGGGCCCAGTCTGAGGCTCAAGGGGAGACCCCTACTCAGCCATTACCGGCTCCTCCACCAACTACGGAGATTCCTAGGGAAACCGCACATCCAGTTCCCCCTCCACTTCCATCAGATCAGGACTTAAGGAGTGCGGTGCATTTGTTGACACAGTTGGTAGCTACCCAGCAACATGCTAGGGCATCAGCTAGTGCAGGAACTTCTGAGGGGTCTGGGAGTTCAAGGGTCCGAGAGTTTATTGCTTTGAGTCCCCCAGAGTTTACGGGGACAGATCAGAGGGAGGACCCGCAGGATTTCATAGATCAACTTCACAGGATCTTTCATGTTATGCATGCCACGGAGAAAGAGGTAGTTGAGCTAGCAGCTTTTCGACTCCGAGATATAGCCATCCTTTGGTATGAGGGATGGGAGAGGTCCAGGGGACGTGATACACCTCCAGCTATTTGGGAGAATTTTTCAGATGCTTTACTTGACCAGTACTTACCGCGGGAGATCCGACAGGCTCGAGTCGATCAGTTTCTAGCCCTCAAGCAGGGTAATATGAGTGTTCGAGAGTATAGTCTCCATTTTGACTCATTGGCCAGATATGCACCATCCATAGTTGCTACTATGCGGGATAGGATTCACAGGTTTATATCATGGTTAGCCCCAGAGTTAACCGAGGCATGTGCCACAGCTGCATTGCAGGATAGTATGGATATCTCTCGGATTCAGGCATTCGCCCAGAATATAGAAACGGGTAGGCGTCGGCAGCAGGGTACAGAGAGGGCTGAGCAAGGGCAACGTAAGAGGATGAGATTTCCCAGGCCTCAAGAGGAATCTCAGGGTAGTTATAGGACCCAGTACTTTGGACGGCCACATAGGCCTTCGCCACCTCGGTTACAGGGTTACAGGTATGACTGCTATACTCAGTCAGGACCAGGTGAGAGCTCACGGGTATCGGGTTTACAGCGACAGTGAGGATCTGCGCAGACATGGTCATTTCCTCCACGGTGTGACATCTGTGGTAGAGGACACTTGGGCCAATGCCGAGCAGGTTCTGATGCTTGTAATATATGTGGGCGTCCGGGGCATATGATGCGAGATTGCCCAAATAGAGATTCGGGGGGAATGGCACAACCAGCAAGTTCACCAACAGGATCATCTATGTCCATGCATCCTTCAAGGCGCGAGTCTCAGACTTCGGCTGGTAGAGGTCGAGGTAGAGGTAGAGGTTCCAGTTCAGGTGGTAATCAGAACCGTATCTATGCTTTAGCGGGTCGACAGGACCAGGAGTCTTCACCAGACGTTGTCACAGGTATATTAACCATTTGCTCTCACGATGCTTATGCTTTGATAGACTCAGGATCTACTTTATCGTATATTACCCCATTTGTCGCGAGAAAGTTTGGTATAGTGCCTGAAATACTAAGTGATCCTTTTGCGATATCTACACCGGTCGGAGAATCGATTATTGCTAGATGGGTTTACCGAGGTTGTACGGTGACAATTTGTAGTCGTCAGACCTCAGCTGACCTAGTTGAGCTAGAGATGATGGATTTTGATGCTATCATGGGCATGGACTGGTTGGCAGCTTGCTATGCCACAGTTGATTGCCGAGCAAAGGCAGCCAAATTTCATTTTCCGGGTGAGCCAGTCCTTGAATGGGTAGGTAATACACCAACACCCAGAGGTAGGTTTATTTCCTATCTGAAGGTGAGGAAAATGATCGCAAAAGGGTGCATTTATCATATTGTGCGAGTTAGAGATGCAGATGCTGAGATACCTACACTTCAGTCTATTCCCATAGTCAAAGAGTATGCAGATGTGTTTCCAGATGAGCTTCCAGGTATTCCTCCAGAGCGAGAGATTGATTTTAGCATCGATTTGCTTCCAGGAACTCAACCAATATCCGTCCCTCCGTATAGAATGGCACCTGCCGAATTGAAGGAGTTGAAGGAGCAGTTAAAAGATTTGCTGGAGAAAGGTTACATTAGGCCCAGTACCTCACCTTGGGGTGCACCAGTACTATTTGTGCGGAAGAAAGATGGCTCGCTGAGGATGTGTATCGATTATAGGCAGCTGAACAAGGTAACTATTAAGAATAAGTATCCACTTCCAAGGATCGATGACTTGTTTGATCAGTTGCAGGGGGCTAGATGCTTTTCAAAGATAGATTTGAGGTCGGGGTACCACCAAGTCAGAGTTCGGGAAAAAGATATTCCGAAGACAGCCTTCAGGACCCGATATGGCCACTTCGAGTTCCTTGTCATGTCCTTCGGGTTGACTAATGCACCCGCTGTATTTATGGACTTGATGAATAGCCTATTCCGACCATTTTTAGATCTGTTCGTGATAGTATTTATTGATGATATTCTGGTTTATTCCCGTTCAGAGGATGAGCATGCGGACCACCTGCGAGCGGTACTCCAAACCCTCCGTGATCGTAAGTTGTATGCTAAGTTTTCTAAATGTGAGTTCTGGTTGAAGTTTGTAGCATTCTTGGGGCATATTGTATCAGATGAAGGGATAAAGGTGGACACTCAGAAGATTGAGGCCGTGAAATCTTGGCCTAGACCTACCACTCCGACAGAGGTTCGTAGCTTTCTAGGCTTAGCAGGATACTATCGGAGGTTCGTAGAGGGTTTTTCTTCCCTTTCGGCACCATTGACGAAGTTGACACAGAAAGAAACTAAGTTTCAATGGACAGAGGCTTGTGAGCGGAGTTTCCAAGAGCTTAAGAACAGGTTGACCTCAGCTCCAGTTCTAACACTTCCAGAGGGTCTAGAGGGTTATGCCGTGTATTGTGATGCATCAGGTGTCGGGTTAGGATGTGTCCTGATGCAACATGGGAAGGTAATTGCATATGCTTCAAGGTAGTTGAGGAAGCACGAGAGGAATTATCCGACCCACGACCTCGAGTTAGCTGCGATTGTCCATGCACTTAAGATATGGCGGCATTATTTATATGGTGTTCATGTTGATGTATTTACTAATCATAAAAGCCTACAATATATTTTCAAGCAGAAAGAGTTGAATTTGCGACAGAGGCGATGGCTTGAGTTATTGAAAGATTACGATGTTAACATTCTCTACCATCCAGGGAAAGCTAATGTTGTAGCAGATGCCTTAAGTCGCCGATCTATGGGTAGCTTAGCACATGTAGAGCCCGAGAAAAGACAATTAGCTAGAGAGATTCATCAATTGGCTTCGTTGGGGGTTCGGTTAGTAGATTCTGAGGATGGTGGAGTTGTAATCCAAAACACTACAAAATCATCCCTCATAGCTGAAGTCAAGGAAAGGCAGTACGAGGACCCAGAGTTGGTCGAGTTGAGAGAGCGAGTTCCGCAGCAGAAGAAGCCATTGTTAGAGCTCAAGGGAGATGGGGTTCTCAGATACAGGGGTCGTTTGTGTGTTCCAGATGTAGCAGGGCTACGAGACAAGATTATGTCAGAGGCACATTATTCATGGTATTCCATCCATCCTGGATCGACGAAGATGTATCATGACATTAAGGATGTGTACTGGTGGAATGATATGAAGAAGAACATTGCTGAGTTTGTCGCCCAATGTACTAGTTGCCAGCAAGTGAAGATAGAGCACCAGAAGCCTGGAGGGCTAATGCAGACTATAGAGATCCCGACATGGAAATGGGAGGCGATAAACATGGACTTTATCATGGGTTTACCTCGTTCTAATCGTAAGTTCGATTCCATATGGGTGATAGTCGATAGGCTCACGAAATCAGCTCACTTCCTACCGGTCAGATCTACATATACAGCAGAAGATTATGCAAAGTTATATATTAAGGAGATAGTGCGGCTACACGGAGTACCAGTTTCTATTATATCTGACCGTGGGGCTCAGTTTACAGCACATTTTTGGAGGTCATTTCAGGAGAGGTCTAGGGACTCAGGTGAATCTCAGCACAACTTTTCATCCACAGACTGATGGACAAGCCGAGCGCACAATTCAGACGCTCGAGGATATGTTACGAGTATGTGTGTTGGATTTTAAAAGAAGTTGGGATGAACATCTACCTCTTATCGAGTTTGCATATAATAACAGTTACCACTCCAGTATCCAGATGGCTCCGTATGAGGCTTTGTATGGGCGTAAGTGCAGATCTCCTATAGGGTGGTTTGATGTTTGGAGAATCTGGGTTACATGGGCCAGACCTGGTTCAGCAGGCCATAGAGAAAGTAAAGGTTATCCGGGAGCGACTGTTGACAGCTCAGAGTCGTCAGAAGTCATATTCTGACGTGCGGCGACGAGACTTAGAGTTCAGGATTAATGACTGGGTATTCTTAAAGGTATCACCTATGAAGGGCGTGATGAGGTTTGGCAAGAAAGGAAAGCTTAGCCCACGGTATATTGGGCCTTATAGGATCATTCGGAGAGTGGGTCAAGTAGCTTATGAGTTAGAGTTGCCCTCAGAATTGGAGTCTGTCCATCCGGTTTTTCACGTATCTATGTTACGGAAGTGCATTGGCGATCCTACCCGAGTGGTGCCCACGGATGATGTACAGATTACAGAGGACTTGTCATACGAGGAAATTCCAGTTGCCATCCTAGACCGACAAATCCGCAATCTACGAAATAAGGAGGTAGCTTCCGTAAAGGTTTTATGGAGGAGCAAGAATGTAGAAGAGATGACGTGGGAATCGGAGGAAGAAATGAAGTCTAAATACCCCCACCTATTTCAAAATGAAGATATGGTTCGAGATGGGACGCTACAACATAGCTCTATGTAGGCTAGCAGGTCATCAGGTAAGCTTTTATTTTTCACTTTCAATATTTATGATTTACGGTCGGTGAGGCAAATTGCTGCTATTTATAAAGATTGGCCATGTGTGGCATGCATAGTATGTTTCTGGCTACGTGCAGGTTGGTTTTAACCTAGTGTACGAAGGATACTCTGGAAAAAGTTTCCAAAGTCTCCAAGAGTAAACATTCGAGGACGAATGTTCCCAAGGGGGGAGTGATGTTATTTTCGTACGTAAAAATGCGTCGTAAGCAAACTAATGTAGGACCAAAAATGAGATAATATTTAAAAGTATATAAAGTAAGTTAATCATGTTACCTCTGAGGTTACAAATATTGAAGATCATGAACAACAAGTACAAAGAGGGTTGGACAGTTCAGAAGCTAAAGCAATTGAAGAAAATAATGTTTCGTCGAAAGTCGACAAGTTGGGAATGTTATAACATATACCTTTGGGGTGAGACTAGGGTGCTTAACATGATAAGGAGATTATGTTATGATTTATATTAGTCGTATGACATCCGTGTGTTATGTTTTGAAGTCAAGAGAGTTGTGGAACAAAAGTCGATGAAAGTCATCACAAGTTACATTCATAAGTTTTACTGAAACTTTGGGTCAAATGTAACTGCGATTTTCTCCCAATATACTTAGAGTTATGGGGTGTTCCACCCATCAAATTAAAGATATATGAGTCTATTTTCCAACGCATTAAACCATTTGTCAATACTACATCGGAGTAGAGAGATATGTGCATTTTTGCGATACTGCGCAAGCTGCTAGGTGACAAGTAGGTGTGTCACCTACTTGCTTAAATGAAAGCCCAAAATTGGGCCATTTCGGGTCGTCCAAAGAGGCCTTTTAAGGGCCTATTTTCTTCATATATTAGACTTAAAATAGAGCATAATAACCAGACATAAGCTCTGCAAAGAATCCTCCCAAAAATTTCCCACAAACCCTAATTGATTTTCTCTACCTTTCAAGTTCCAATTGGAGGTAAAACTTTGAGTTTGAAGAACCAAGATAGGAGCTGAGTTATCCAACAAATAAGGTGAGTTTACTGCTCTCTTTCATCCATTGTGCTGTAAATTCATGGTAAGTCGTTCTATACTTGTAAGAACTCACGGGACGGTGATCGGAAGCCGTGAGTTCGAGTTATTCACTTGTAGCGGACTGTTTTGTGGACTGTTTTGTGTTGCTGTTGGGCTGCGTGTTTTACTACTATTTTGTGGAGTTTTGGAGGAGGAAGGGGGTTTATAAACACCATATAAATGTAGGGTGGTTGGCTGGTCATTCGTCATAACATTTTCGGGTCGTTTGACACTACTACGGTGGTCGTTTTGTGTACGAAGAGATTGGGGTGTGTTGGGCTGTTTTGTAGTATTTGATGGTGTATATAGGGCTGGAAAATGATGTATATATGTTGTTATTGTTCTGTTCTTGTATTGTTGGTGTTATCTTGAATTTGGAGGAAGGGCATATTATAGGGGAGATGCTGCCCGTTTTAATACAAAATAGGTTTGTCGTTCGTTGTGCGATAGTTGTACCTTTCGTAACTTAACGATAGTATTATTATCATTCTTGTAGATTAAGGTGCGAATAGGTGAGTTCAACTTGGTGATTGGAAATATTGTGATAAGGTATGTTAAGTCTAAGCCTTCCTTTATTTTGGCATGATCTCGTAGCTACATGTGTTAATAATGAGACATAAAGAGAAGTTCATATTCATGAATTTATTCACACTATTCTAGACTCATAAGTTACAATATTATTCCTTATCGAGATTCTATATTCAATTTAGTATTGTCCTCTTCCAGTCAAGAGAGCAACAAGCCTATATATACAATATTACAGTATTTTCATTACCATCGAGCTATAATCGATGGGCAGGCCCCTATTGGGCAACCTCTGATCATATGGAAAGTTATATACCGAGCCTACTGTGGCCGAGCGCCTATGAGCGAGCCCAGCATGGTCGAGATACATAGCCTAGTATGGCCGAGCGCCTATGAGCGAGCCTACTATGGCAGAGCAGTTATATATACCGAGCCTTATAAGGTCGTACAATTATTTTACTTACTATATTGAAGGAGTTGAGTCAGTATCAGCAGGTAAGTATATCTCCAAATCATCTTTGACACCCAATTAATTTCAGTTATCATATTATCAGTTCAGTTTCAGATTTCAGTTATTTTATTGCCTTACATACTCGGTACATTATTTCGTACTGACGTCCCTTTTTTGGGGAGCGCTGCATTTCATGCGTGCAGGTTCAGACAGACAGACGGGTAGACCTCCTCAGTAGGTGTTTCCCGAGTTCCGCCTGATCGGTAAGCTCCACATCTTTCGGAGTTGCCAGGTCTAGAGTTTTGTGTACATCTTATGTATATCTGTATATATGTTATGGGTAGGTCGGGGCCCTGTTCCGATCACAGTACATCTATCAGTAGAGGCTTGTAGGCATATCCTGTTGGTTAGTGCAGTATGTTGGGTTTGTATAAATTGGTGGTTTGTCAGCTGTAGTAGCTATGACGGCCTTGTCGGCCTAGCTTTATATTGATATTTAGTTAGCGCTAGTTTCCATTCAGTTTTATATTTTGCTTCGCAAATTGTCTTGCAAGGTGGCCCCATGGCCAAAGTATGACATTATGTGTTCAGGGCATGTGATAACATATTGGATTCCACCAATGACTCATAAAAGACAAGGGAACGTTATTTAATAAAAACAAGAATTTTATCAAAACATCAACCCTCAGTTCCAACATATAAACAATAACAAGAATCACCCCCGATATATCTCATAACTATCCCCCACAAGCTATTCTTATGACGTCGCATGCACATTAACAATGGAATGCCGAATCTAGTCATAAATTTAGTCATAATGGAATGCCATTAACAACTAAATGCACAATAACCTTATCTCGACTACCCATAACACCACAAGTCCGTATATGTGTTTGGTTTTCAAATCCGAGTCCAATTCAACCCTCAAATCTCAAAATTTTATTTTTCAAAACATAATAAAAAATCCCCAAAATTCTAGAGAATGTTGCAAAAGTGATACTCACTTAGCAAATGTGATGAAATACACCTACGCAAAAGCGACCCACTCCCAACCCAACCTATTTCACATTTGCGAGGCTTGCTTCGCAAGTGCAAAGCATGCCATCCACTGCCCCCTTCGCTAATGTGATTGTTATTTTGAAAATGGGGTATATGAAAATGCGAACCAGTGCTCGCATTTGCTATACTGCAACACCACGACACAAGCAATTATGAATCAAGTCCAAACCAATCTGAAACAAATTTGAAACTCACCCGCGCCCCCGGGGCTCCACACCAAACATCCATAAAAGTCTCGAAACGTCATACGATCTTGCTCGCAATCTTATCACAAACTTCAAAACACCAAAATAACATCCAAAACCCCGAGTCGGACACCAAAACATAGAGAATTCATGATGAAACTCAAGAACCGCTAAAATCACAACCCAGCGTCCGATTCATATCAAACCAAATCTGAATGGCACCAAATATTGCACACAAGTTCAAAATGCCAAAACGGACGTAATCCAAGTATCAAACAAAAAATCCGAACCTGATAGCCACAAACTTAACCTATGGTTAAACCTATGAAATTTCTAAGCTTCCAAATTGCCAACTTTCAGCAAGAAGAGCCAATTCAACATAGGAAACTCCAAATCAAATTCCCAACATATGCCTAAGTCTAAATTCACCATAAGTATCTATTGGAACCATCAAAATACCGTTACGTGGCCATTTTCACAACAGTCAAACCTCGGTCAACACTCTTAACCTAAGGTTCCTAACTAAGAACCAAGCATTCCAAATCAACCTAAAACCTTCCCGAAACCCAACCAATCATCCCCGCAACTAAAGAAACCACAAATACATATATGGGAAGCTTCAGAAAGGAAAAACAGGATCAAATACACAAAACAGTTGGTCGAGTCATTACATTCCCCCCCTCCCCTAAACAAACATTCATCCTCCAACAAGTATAGAGACATACTTGAAACGCCAAAAAGATGAGGATAACATCAACAAATATCATGCCCGGTCTCCCAAGTCGCCTCCTAGACCGATTGACCTCTCTATTAAACCTTCACTGATGCAATTTTATTCGACCTCAACTTTCGGACCTTCTTGTCAAAAATAGCCACCAGCTCCTCAACATAGGTCAAATCCTTGACTAGTTGTACTGATCTAAAATTTAACACATATGACGGATCTCCATAGTACTTTCGGAGCATGGAAATACGGAAAACCAGGTGAAATCCCGATAAATTGGGTGGCAATGCAAGTCTGTAGGCCACCTTACCCACTCTCTCAAGTATTTCAAAAGGACCAATATACCAAAGGCTCAACTTGCCCTTCTTACCAAACCTCATTAAATCCTTTATGGGAGAAACTTTGAGCATAAACTTCTCACCCACCAAGAATGCTACATCACGAGCCGTCATATCTACATTACTATTTTCTTTGGATTGCGATGTATGATGCCGCTTTTTAACCAACTTCACCTTTTCCAAAGCATCGCAGACCAAATCAGTGCCCATCAACCTAGCCTCCCCAGGCTCAAACAAACATACCGGAGAACGACATTGCCTCCCATATTAGGCCTCGTACGGATCCATCTAGATGCTCGATTGATAGTTGTTGTTGTAGGCAAACTCTGCTAGCGGTATGAACGGGTCCCATGAGCCACTGATCCATCTAAGGATGAAATGTCATACTCTCCTTCATCAAATTTCCTCAAGGTACGTGGAAGCCACACCACAAAATCTATAGTGATACGCTCCCACTTCCACTCTGAAATATCCTCTGAAGGAAACCACTCGTTCTTTGATGCTGGTACTTAACCTGTTGTCAGTTCAAACAACAAGCCACATACTCCACAATATCTTTCTCCATTCTTCTACACCAGTAGTGCTTCTTCAAATCATGGTAAATCTTCTTCGCACTTGGATGAATGGAATACCGCGAACTATGGGCCTCTACAAGAATCTGCTCCAATAACCCATCCACATTGGGCATACAAATTTGGCCTTGCAATTTCAATACCAAATCATCACTAATAGTCACCTCCTTAGCATCATCGTGCTGCACCGTGTCCTTAAGGACAAGCAATTGCAGATCATCATACTGACGTGCCTTGATACACTCAAACAAAGACGATCACGACACAACACAAGGAAGAACACATTTAGGCTCTGAAATATCCAAACTCACGAATCTATTGACTAAAACTTGAACATCCAAAGCTACCGGTCGCTCCCTGACTGGAATAAAAGCAAGACTCCCCATACTCTCAGCTTTCCTACTCAAAGTATCGGCCACAAAATTGGCCTTTCAGGAATGATAAAGATGGTGATATCATTGTCCTTTAGTAGCTATAACAACCTCTGTTGCATTAGGTTCGGATCCTTTTTCTTTTGAATAAGTGTTATATTCTCCTGTGATCCGTGAACACCTCAAATGACACACCGTAAAGATAGTGCCTCCAAATCATAAGCATGTGAACAATGGATGCTATCTCAAAATTGTGCATCGAGTAGTTATTCTCGTAAGTATTCAACTCATAATATATTGCATAAGAACCCGATGCTGAAGGTAAAACCAGAACTAAACCTGTAGTCAGAGTAGTCTTGAGGTTCTAAAAGCTCTCCTCCCTCTCGTCTCACCATTCTGAGTCAATCTAGTCAAAGGAGCTGCGATGGATGAAAACCCTTCCACGAAACAACGATAATACCTAGCAAAACCTAGAATAATTTGGAGCAGTAGAAAGTCGGGGCCAACTCTGAACTGCCTTAATCTTCTTCATATCCACCTTAATCCCCTCACTAGACACCACGTGACCCAAGAGCGCCACCCAGTCAAGTTATTGCATATGCTTCACGTGTAGAATTTTGAATATAGCTTCTTTTCCTTCAGAGTCTAGAGCACGATCCTTAAGCGCTTCTCATGCTCCTCTCGGCTACGTGAATACAACAGTATATCATCAATAAATACAATGATGAAGGAATCGAGATACGACTGAAACACTTTTTTCATCGAGTGCATAAAAGATGATGGGGCATTGGTCAGCCTGAAAGGCATCACAAAGAACTCGTAGTGACCATAGCAAGTCCTGAAAGCCGTATTCGATATATCCGATGCCCGGATCCACAACTGATCGTACCCCGATCTCAAATCAATATTTGAGAATACCCTAGCACTATGACGTTGATCAAATAAATCATCAACACGTGGTGGTAGGTACTTTTTCTTAACCATAACCTGGTTCAGCTGCCAGTAGTCAACACACATCCTCATAGAGCTGCCTTTCTTCTTCACAAATAGAACTGGGGCACCCCAATGTGAGACACTCAGTTTGATGAAATCCTTATCGAGTTTTTTCTCTTGAAGTTTTTCCTTCTACTCCTTCAACTCCACTGGTGCCATACGATAAGATGGAACAAAGTTGGTCTGAGTGCCCGGTAGATCTACTAGAAATACATCTAGAAACTCGCTCACAACCAGAAATGACTCAACGGTAGGAGTAACAGCACTAACATCACTCATAAAGGCTAAGTAGTCCAATCACCCCTTTTCAGCCATCCGGTGTGCCTTTAGAAAAAGATACTACAGTACTAGGTACATGACCCAATGCACCTCTCAACTCCATCATCGGCAACTCCAGCATAGCTAACATCGCAGTATTAGCATGACAATAAAGAATAATGTGATTTGGTGACAATCAATCTATACACAAAATCACATCAAAATCTACCATATTGAGTAACAGAAGGTCAACCCTAGTCTTATAGCCCAATAGTGACAAGACAAGAGCGATATGTATGGTCTACCACAATAGAAACCCCAATAGGAATAGACTCATAAATAAGGGTACTGAAAGAATCACGAGACACTCAAAATATGAAGCAAAATAGGATGACATATACAAATAAGTGGAGCTCGGATCAAATTAAACTGATGGTTTTAAACATCTAATGTAACAACCTCAATCCTATCAGGGAAAGCATAACAATGGACCTGACCTCCCCTTCTAGAATGTCCTTTGCCCGCATGTTCTCTACCTCTACCCGGTTGTGCAAGTGAAGTAGCAACTAGAGCAGTAGCCATAGCCTGAATACTCTGGGAGGTCCACCCAATCCCTTACCATATGCATTGTATAACGATACTCGAAACAATTACTTTGCAGGCGTGGATGCAGGTATTGAGTCTGCCTCGTACAAATAAAATAACCGCTGTAGGAACCCCGTGCAGAAGGTGCACTAGCTGGAGCTTAATAATGGGAACCGCTAAATCATCCAAAACCCCGAGGACTCTTGGCCTCTCTATCTCCTCTATTCTACCCTTTGATACGCTTCAACCTCCTACCAATCTACAAAACCTGGTGGAATAGAGTCCTAGTCTCTAGCTCCCGTTCCATCCCAAATGTGAGACTATAACCGAGCCCCTCAATAAGTTTGCAAACTCTCTCTCTCTCTAACAGTGGAAACCAAAGCATGTGCATGACGAGTTAGCTTGATAAACCTCATAGCATACTCGGTCACGGTCATAGTCCCCTGCTAAGACTGCTCGAACTTAGTGCGCAATGCATACCAGAGGGTTTGTAGAATGAAGTTCCTCAAAATGAGATAAATGAACTGAGCCCAAGTAAGTGGTGCGGCACCAAATTGCCTACTCTCCTCAGAAGTTTGCCACCATTAATATGACAACTCCGTCAGCTGGAAAGTAGTAAGGTCAACCCCGATCAACTGCACTATGCCATAGTGTATAGAATACAATGAAACTAGTCTAAGAAACCCTACGCATCCTCAGAAGGCCCGTTGCTGTAATGAGGAGGATGATACTTCTAGGGCATCTCTAACCTCTTCTGCTCCCCCTTCTGGCGTAACTGACTTGACCTTGGGTTGAATTGCAACCACGGGCTGATCGTTATAACACGCGGAGCCAGATCAACATGACCCCGATATTGTGTAGTGGGGGGGGGGGGATTTGAGCTCCTCCCCTATCCTGAGAAGTAGCTGGTGTAATTGGGATCAACCTCGCCTAAGCCAAAGTAAAAAACTGTAAGGCCCCGTAAAAGTTCACCAAGAATTTAAGTTTTTATGGTGCCAAGGTAAGCTAACGTGCCACAAATAGAATTTTTTTATTGTACAATGCATCGTAAAGATGGTAGAATAATTTGCAAAAATGGCAATAATGTGGTCCATTATGCTATAGCGGATCTGTTCTGCTGACCACATAATCACCACAGAATGAATCAGAAGCAATTAAAATTTTAAAATCATTTTGTGGCCATTCTGCTGGCAGCATAACTATTATGCTGTCGTGAAATTTCATGGCGGAGGTGACCAGACCCAACCAAGAATTTGAAAACCCCTTTGTGTCTATTCTGCTAGCCGCATAACCATTCTACTGGCCGCATAACCATTCTGCTGGCCGCATAACCATTCTGCTACCCAAAAACGGCATCGCATAATTGACATTGGGGGTTATTTTTTAAAATTTTCTTACCCGACCCCATTTTGATTAGTAGCCTTTGGGGCTCATTCTGAAGCAAAAACCTATTGTTTTAGAGAGAAGTGATAGTACCTTGGAGAGAGAGGGAGAAGACCTAGTCATTCTAATCATCAATCCTTGCCCCAATCTTGAAGATTCAAGGGAAGCCACTCACTAGACCATCATCTACCTGGGTAAGACCTTGTACTAAAATCTTCATGAAATTGTTATGGGTATAATTAGGTTATGGAATCGGAGATAGGCCATGCATGTAACATTAGGCGGTGGTATGTGGGGTTGTTGAACTATTTTGGGTAGTTTCTTGTTGAAATTGGTTGAGGGGGGAGGGGATAACCATTATAGAGATTTGTAGCCAATTTTGCATAATAGGTGTTTGAACAAATTCCCAAGAGATTTATATCATGAGAATCCTTCTAATTATTATCCGATTTTAGCTATCTTCCTATAGATTTATATTTCTAGAGGTTTTGGGACGTTGTAGTAACTTATGGAAAGATCGAGAAAGGTATGTTGGCTGAAACTTCTCTCTTAGAATTGAATTCTGTAATGTTTCCGTAAGTTTCAAGTATGGTTGGCCCAAGTTCCCAATTCCTATGTTTCGAGGTGCTCCTAATAAATTCGATTATCCCAAGTAATCAATGTGTCGAAAGATGTATGTACTCAAAACATGTTCCAATTACTCCTATCTCATCATGATCTCCTTAGGGAATGTGTTCAAGTATGGTTTATGTGTTAAAGTGTTATAACTTCAATTTATGTTTTACATGAAAGTCCATTATGCTTAGCTTGGAAAGAATACTCAATGTACCTAATACCCCTAATGCCTATACTTATACTTAAGGCCTTTATTTCAAATGCTCTCGTTGTTGATAATCTATAAAGATGCTTGAAATGGAAAGAAGTGAGTTGGGGATATAAAGTGTGACTGCCATGCCAATAATGAAAGTTATACTTGTGGCCAATGGTGCCAATGAGATGAAATGATGCATGAAAGATTTTGAAATGAACCTTGAATCAACTTTTCCAAATTTACTCTGAAAAAAGGATTGCCTAACGGCTTATGTACTCAATTCCTATTAAAATATGGCTGTTTCAACTGATACCTATGATTTGAACCACTGTTTTAGTCGTAAATCACCATGATCTCTTTTATGAACATCTCCAATGTGAATTGAGTTCTTACATACTCATAAGTTGAAATTGTGTGTTGCCCTTTTGGGAAAAAGTATTTCAAGAATAAGTGGTGTAGCATTCGTTTATGATTTTAACTCGTGCTTCAACTGCTAGTCATTTTGCTCTATTCTTTGGAAACGAAACTATTGTGTTTATAGCCTGCATTACTAGTTAACCTAAAGTTGTGATTTCCGGAATATTCCATATGTTGATGTTTATGATGATTATCATTGAAATTAAAAAATTGAAAATATGGAATACGAGATAGGGCCACCGGGCCATGAATGAAGAATCATATGTGTGGCCAACAGAGCCAATGAAATAATTATGTTGTGAATGGTTGAAAGTACTAATGACTCTATATATGGTGTGAAAGGTTATGAGGTGAATGCATTTGTATTTCTGTTTTCTTTGTATGTAAACAAAAATGTTTTTGGGAGTATCGTTAGTCACTGAGGAATGGTAGGTTGAAACAACCTAACCCTAAAACTACACATGTCTGCGTAGGAGTTATTTAGGGATAAATCCTCATATTGATATGATGAAATTATTTTCCTTAATTGGGATGACATTATTCCCCTTATTTAAGATGAGATAGTTGCTAGTAGAGGGTGATGTCTATTTCACTGTACCGCATGGCACCTATTGAGTTGAAGGAGTTGAGGGACAATTTTAGGATTTATTACTAAGAAGAAGGATAGCTCAATAAGTATATGTATTGATTATAGGCACCTGAACAAAGTTATTGTCAAGAACAATTACCCACTACCTCATATCGATGATTTGTTTGATCACCTTGAGGGTGATAGGGTTTTCTCAAAGATTGATCTGAGATCGGGGTCTCATCGGTTGACGATTTGGCCTTCAAATATTTTGAAGACAAGTTTCAGGACCCGCTATGGTCACTATGAATTTCGTGTGATGTCTTTTGGGCTGACCAATTCCCCAACAACATTGATGCACTTGATGAACAATGTATTTCAACCCTATATTGATTCCTTCATCATAGTTCTCATTTATAGCATATTGGTGTATTGGCTCCAGACTTAATTCTCCATGTGTGATTATTGGCTTGATTCAGTGTAATTTTTGGGCCATGTATTGTTTAGTGAGGAAATTAAGGTTCATCCGAAGAAGGTGGACGCACTTCAGAGTTGGCCCAGACCGTCTTCTGCTCTTGAGATCGGTAGTTTCCTTAGTTTAATCGGGTATTATCGTCTTTTTGTGGAGGGTTTCTCGTCCATTGCTGCACCTTTGACTAGATTAACCATGAAGGGTGCCAAATTCAAGAGGCCCGATGAGTGTAAGGAGGGCTTTGTGAATCTCAAGACTTTCTTTACCATTGCTCCATTTTTGGTTTTCCCTTCAACATCAGGTTCTTATACAGTTTATTGTGATGCTTTGCGAATTTGCATTGTATGTGTATTGATGTAGGATGGTATAGTTATTGAATATGCTTCACGTTAGTTGAATCCCCATGAGAAGAACTTCTCCATGCATGATTTGTAGTTGGCAGTTATTGTTCATGCATTGAAGATTTTGAGGCACTCTCTCTATGGCATGTCTTATAAGGTGTTCACATATCATAGGAGTCTACATCACTTGTTCAAGCAAAAGGATGCAATAAAGGTGGTTAGAACTAATAAAGGACTATGACATCACCAATTCTTTAACTTCCGGGGAAGGCCAATGTGGGGGCCGATACTTTGAGTAGGAAGGTTGAGAGCATGGGGAGTATTGCTTATTCTAGTAGGATAGAGGACGTTAGCATTGGAAGTTCAGGATTTGGCCAATCAGTTGGATATTTTGGAGTCTAGCCAGGTTCTTTCTTGTGTGGTTTCACTGTCTTTCTTGTTTGAGTGTGTCAGTTTGATGATCCCTACTTTCTTGTCTTGAAGGACATGGTTCAATATGGTGATGCCAAGGAAGTTACTATTGGAGATGATGCAGGGTCGATTATGTGTGCCGAATGTGGATGGGATGCGAGATTTGATACTTGTGGAGGCCCACAGTTCACAGTATTCCATTCATCCGGGTGCCACAAAGATGTACCAAATTTGAGGCAGCACTATTGGTGGCGGAGGTTGGAGAATGATATTTTTGATTATGTTGCATGGTGTTGAACTGTCAACAGGTGAAGTACGAGCATCAAAAACCGGGTGGTTTGCTTCACATGCTTGACATTGCAGAGTGTAAGTGGAAGCGCATCACCATGGATTTTGTAGTTAGTCTTCCACAGACCTTGAGGAAATTTGATGTAGTATGGGTCACTATGGACAGACTGACCAATTCTTTACACTTCATTCCAGTCGTGATATATATTCTTCGGAGTTGTTGGCTCAGATTTATATTCGTGAGATTTTTCGCCTTCATGGTGTGCCCATATCTATTATCTCGAATCGAGGCACTCAGTTCACATCGAAATTTTGTAGGGAAAAGTAGCAAGAGTTGGGAACATAGGTAGAGTTCAACATAGCATTTCATCCTTAGAAAGTCAGGTAGTCCGAGCACACTATTCAGATCTTGGAGGACATGTTAGGTGACTGTGTCATTAACTTTGGAGGTTCGTGGGATCAGTTTATTCCATGAATAAAGTTCACCTACCACAACAACTATCAGTCGAGTATCCAGATGGCTCCTTATGATGCCTAATAAAGGAGGCGATCTCATTCTCCGGTTGGTTGGTTTGATCCTGGGGAGGCTAGGATGTAAGGAATTGACCTAAACCATGATTCTTCGGAGAAAGTGAAGTTGATTTAGGAGTGACTTCGTATAGATAAATAGAGGTAGAAGAGATATGATGACATGAAGGCTCGTAATGTTGCATATATGGTGGGGGAGAAGCATCTGCTTAGAGTTTCACCCATGAAGGGTGTGATGAGGTTCAGGAATAATGACATGTTGAGCCCTAGGTATATTGGTCCTTTCGAGGTTCTTGAGAGAGTGGGAGAGGTGGTTGACAGACTTTCCTTGACACCTAATCTATGAGGGGTTCACTCAATATTTTATGTTTCGATGCTTCGGAAGTATTATGGTGATGTGTCACATATTTTGGACATCAGTACGGTGCAGTTCGACAGGGATTTGACTTTTGATTTGGCGCTGGTGGCTATTTTTGATCGGCATGTTCGGAAGTTGAGGTCAAAGAATATAGCGTCAGGAAGGTGTATTAGAGAGGTTAGCTAGTGTAGGAGGCTACTTAGGAGACTGAGTAGGAGAGGCATATCAGATATCCTCACCTTCTTGAAACTCCAGGTATAATGCTACACTCGTTCTAGGATGAACGCTTGTTTAGGAAGGGGAGAATATAATGACCTGGCCTGTCGTTTTGAGTACTTTAGCACAGGTTCCCCTATTTGGTGCTTTAGGTCTGTGTTTTTTTAGGTTTCGTGACATGCTAGGTGGTTGGTTTGGCTTCGGTGATGTTTTGCAGTGAATTGGAACACTTAGTCCCGAGGTTGGAAGCTTAAGCTGAAAGAGTTTACCAGAGTTTAACATTTGCGTAGACAATTCCAGAATGGGGTTTTGATGGTTTCAATAGCTTTGTATGGTAATTTTGGACTCATTCCTATGTCCGGATGTTGATTTGGAGGTCCATAGGTTGATTTGGTGTCATTTTGGAGGAAGTTGGAAAATTGAATATTTGGAAGGTTAATATGGTTTGATCGAGAGCTGAATTTGATGATATCAGGTTCCTATCTTGATTCTGAGAGTTGGGATAGGTCTGTTGTGTCATTCGGACCTGCATGTAAAATTTGAGGTCCTTCAGAGTTTATATGATATGGTTTGGCATGGTTTTAAAAGATGAAAGTTCATTAGGCTTAAATTGAGGTGTGATTTGACGTTTTGATGTTGTTCTATTGTATTTGAGGCCTCGAGAAGGTTCTTCTTATGTCTTAGGATTGATTTGTATGTTTGGACAGGTTTGTGGTGGCCTCGGGGTTGTTTTAGATAGAGCTCGGGCCATTTTGGGACTTGGTGTTATTCCTGAAGTTGAAGTCTAGTGTTATCGCACCTGCGGTGGGATTGGCCGCGGTGAGGACACGCAAGTGCGAGAGGGCCATCGCAGATGCGAACTTCGAAGAATTCCGCAGAAGCAGATGCACTTCTACGAGGAGGGGTCGACAGAAGCGGAGTTTGGCTGAAGTAGCATGGAACGTAGATGCGGAAGGGCTCCACAGTTGCGGGAGTATGTCCGCAGAATCGGTAGGTTTAGATATATGTGGAGTTCACATGTGCGTGATTTTGGCCGCAAATACGATATCGCAGGTGCGTTGTTATAGATCATAGATGCAATTTTGCTGGTAGACTCTATAATATAGAGGGTTTGAGTGTTTTTCTCATTTTTTTTTGCGGAGCTCGGTCCAAGGCGATCTCTAGAGTGATTTTACTAATTGAAGAGGTAATTGAAATTGAATCACTTTTGACGATAGATATTGATTTCCCATTGATTAATACACCTAATATTCATGAATTTAAGTTGGGATTTGGGGGTTTTGGACCGTGTTATTTGAGATTGAGATTTGATGATTTGAGGGACGATTTGTGGTTGGAATTTGATTGATTTGGTATTGTTGGAATATTAAGCGAATGGGTATTTGGAATTTGTGAGTTTGTTTGGGTTCTGAGGCACGAGCCTGAGGTTGACTTTTTGATTTTGGTTAAAGATCCTAGCTTTATTATTTGGAATAAATTCCTATGGCTTTTATTGATTATATTAAGTTAATTTGGCTAGATTCGGGTCATACGGAGGTTGATTCACGTGGGATGGGCTTGTTAGAGGAGTGATTTTGCTTGATTTAGGTAAGTATCTTACCAAAACATGGTTGAGGCACTAGTTGCCTGAGTTATTTGTGATATCTACGTGCTATGGGTGGTGCACATGTGCAGGGCTGAGCCCATATGCATGCACCGGGTGTTTATCCATGCTCGGGGTAGTGCTTAGGTTATGAAATTCCTTGAATAGATTGTCAAGATATATGTTGTGATGTTTCTCATATTTGTACCACGTTGTGACCTAATTAAGCCATATTTGATGTTACATAGAGGTCAGTCTCATGATTTAACTTGATAATTGTTGTTTTTGTGATGGAATTCCTCATTTGAGTTATCATAGCACACTTTGCACCTACATACACCATACCATGTCATTTATATCACTCCAGGAGTATGATATTTGATATTCATTGGTCATGTACATGTAATCCTGCATATATGTTTTTCTGTGTGATATGATCTGGACTGATAGCCCGCGATCACACTATGGGGATTGAGATATTGAGCTTGTGACTACTTCTGGTGGATTGTAATTATTGGTACGTGAGTTATTCGTGGAGCATATCTAGACTTTGTGCGGGATGTCAGTGCTAATACTCGTATATCTATTCATACTACTCACAACCTTCATTTAACTTGGTAGCATCATATACTTTCTTTTGTGCCTTCTCAATTGCCTTTAGATGTAAGCAATTACTTTTCCTGGTCATTCTGCCACTTGCTGCATGGATACTTAGCTTATCTTAGTGCCCGCAAAAACTAGAATTCCCTGTAACTCATATGATTTCAAATATCACTTTTGACTTCCATTCATTAGTCATGATAGGTTCCACTTTCTTATGGAGTGCATCCAATGTTGTAGTGAGACTGTTGTTACAAGACCATTTCTTCGTTAAGTTACTATGCTTAGGTTGAAGCTTTCTTCCTTATTTACTCAGCTAGTCTTTCCTTATAGTACTTAGGGGAGACCCTCTGAGTCTTATAAAGCTGTGAGCTTATTACATTATATACCGAATAGAAGGTGCCTTGGTGTATGTTGTTTGATAATGATATAGTTCTTATTAATGAGACGATAGCCGGCGTTAACGAGAGGTTGGAGGTTTGGAGACAGACCCTCGAGTCTAATGGTTTGAAGTTGGGTAGGACTAAGACTGAATATCTAGAGTCCAAGTTAAATGACACGACGTAAGAAGCATACTTGGACGTGAGGCTTGACTCACAAGTCATCTCCAAGGGAGGTAGTTTCAAATACCTTGGGTCAATTATCCAGGAGGGTGGAGAGATAGATGAGGATGTCATGCATCGTATAGGGGTATGGTGGATGAAATGAAGGTTATCGTCTGTGGTACTGTGTGACAAGAATGTGCCACTGAAACTTAAGGGAATGTTCTATAGAGAGGTGGCTAGACTGGCCATATATTACGGGGTAGAGTGTTGGCCAGTCAATAATACCCATATCAAAAAGATGAATGTAGGAGAGATGAGGATGTTCAGATAGATGTGTGGGCACACTAGGTTGGATAAGATTGGGAATGAAGATATTTAGGAGAAGTTGGGAATGGCTCCCATAGATGACAAAATTCGGGAAGCGAGGGTTAGATGGTTCGGGCACGTGCGAATGAGAAGCCAAGATGATCCGGTTAAGAGGTTTTAGCGGCTGGCTTTGGCGGTTATGAGAAGAGGTAGAGTGAGGCCTAAGAAATATTGGGGCGATGTAATCAGGCAGGACAAGGCTCAACTTCAGATATCAAGGACATGGTAGATGTCGCATTTGCAATGTCGCATCTGCGACAAGAGGTTCGCTAATGCGATACAGGCATCGCAAATGCAAACCCTCCAACCCTGAGCCTATCACAAATGTGACAACTGGTCCGCAAATGCGAACCTAATCAAAAGCGTCCTGCTCCAGTCCCAGCTCCCCATAATCACAAAATGGCCTGGTCTTGTTATGTTGTACTACTATTTAAGAATGTGTTCAAAGTAGGGCTTGCATATCTAAATTCCTTCACCTCAAGTTGTGTTTCAAAGGAAATCTAATGAAAGCTTGTGTAAGAAATTGTAATGTGCCTAAAACTTCTATTTGCTCAAATGTGTGCTTAGATGTCTTGAATATAAATGCCTTGTTGTTGGAAAGTCCATGATGATGGTTGAAAGTAAAAAGTTGTGTATGAAATACAAAACATGAAATACGAATCACGTAATGCAAAATGTGAAATATGAAACACATCAAATGTGCAAAGAGAAATAATACAATTGTGACCATTAGTGCCAATGAAATGAAGAAATGTGCAAGAAATATGAAACAAGATTATTGATAGAAAGGGGTGATGTCTCACATGAGACGGCCTACCCGATCGGACGCCATGCCGCACACATGGCGGTGACTATATTAGAATTGTAATTAAAATTGTGATTTTGTTGATGTATCGCATGAGACAACCTAGCCGATCTAGTCGTTATCGGACGCCATGCCGCACACATGGTGGTGACTGTGCTAGAATTGTAATTGAAATTGTGATTTGGTTGATGTCTCACATGAGACGTCTCCTAGACGATCGGGTCGTGATCGGACGCCATGCAGCACACATGGTGGGTTGTTCAGGCCTTTACTCAAGGTTTAAATAAACAAAGTTCGGTAGCATCACGACAGCTAAAGAAGAATTTAATTGAATATCCAGCGGTAACCTGGGCCGATGTACATAATCGGTACCAGTCAAAGATCAGGGTCAAGGATGATCAATTGGGGGGCCCTTCCGATTCCGCTTATCCAAATAGGCTCATCAGCAGAATTCAAAGGGATATCGACAGAGAACCCAGGTCGAACAGAGATCAGTATCTACCATACAATGCATATCGTAGAAACAACGGCCCAAGATGCAATCCAATCCAAAATGATTGAAGGAACGACCGAAGACAGAGCTCTTGAGGACTCATGAGCAAAAGTGGTTACGATAAACATGCCAATCCCACAGAAGCACCACAATTATGAGAATAAAACTTCATCATCGACGCATCAGGTATTAGGTCAGCCATTGGGAGAATCAAAGATACTAGATGGCCCAGATCTACAAACCGATCCATCCCAAAGGAACCCCAATCAAACATGCAAATACCATGATACATATGGTCATAAAATCGAGGACTGCAGACAACTAAGTGAGGAGGTGGCCCGTCTATTCAACGAGGTTCACCTTAGAAAATTCTTGAGCGATCGAGCTAAAAACCATTTCAGAGAAAGAGATGCGAATAGGAAAAACGAGCAGGAAGAACTACAATACGTGATTCACATGATCGTTGGTGGGGTCGATATTCCACAAGGGCCCGTGTTCAAATGCACTAAAGTATCAATCACCAGAGAAAAACGAACTCTAGACTAAGTGCCAGAAGGCGCTTTATCATTCAATGATGAGGAAGCAGAAGGGATC
The DNA here is from genome assembly GCF_000390325.3 of Nicotiana tomentosiformis. Lineage (NCBI taxonomy): Eukaryota > Viridiplantae > Streptophyta > Magnoliopsida > Solanales > Solanaceae > Nicotiana > Nicotiana tomentosiformis. The sequence continues at coordinate 131,318,397 of NC_090819.1, forward strand.
TCACAACCCCACAATGATTCTTTGGTAATCTCTATCCTTATGAATAAAATTCAGGTTAAAAGAGTATTGATTGATCCAGGAAGTTCAACTAATATTATTCGATCGATAGTCGTGGAGCAGCTCGGCCTACGAGATCAGATCGTACCTGCAGCTTGGATTCTCAACAACTTTAACATGGCAAGCGAAACAACTAAAGGTGAAATCATTATACCAGTAAATGTAGCCAGAACTATTCAACAAACAAAGTTTCATGTGATCAAAGGCGATATGAGATACAATGCACTACTCGGAAGACACTGGATTCACAATATGAGGGAGGTCCCCTCAACCCTTCACCAAATGTTGAAGATCCCAACATGGGATGGAGTAAAAATAGTATATGGGGAACAGCTTGCTTCCAAAGAGATGTTCTCGGTCGACGAAGTGATACCGGTATAGGAACTTTCTTCTCCAAAAGGATCGGATTCCAAAGGAAAACGGGAAGCTAAATAGCAACCACAACTACCGGCTTCGACTCAATCAGAGAAGTAGGGAATGGACGAGGACGATGACTACTGGATTCCTCGATCCTTTATAATCTCCGAGGACTCCGACGCCGCCAAATCGATGGTCGAGGATTTGGAACAAGTCGTACTGATCATGCATCTAACCGATCGAAAGGTATACGAGGTTACGGGGTTAACCCCCGATCTCGGGGAAAAACTCGTTAAATTATTGTCAATAATATGGATTTTTTTGCTTGGTCCCACCTAGATATGACAGGGATCCCGCCGGAAATTGCTACACATCGACTGAGCTTGGACCCAAAGTTCTGCCCGGTAAAACAAAATAGAAGATCCCTGTCTGAGGTAACCAAAAATCTCAAACTAGGATCCATTCGGGAGGTAAAATATCCCGAATGGTTAGAAAACGTAGGCATACTACCTAAAAAGGGAAATAAACTTAAAATATGCGTAGACTATAAAGATTTAAAAAAAGCATGTCCTAAAGATTCTTTTCCTCTGCCAAATATCGATCTCATGATCGATGCCACAGCCGGCCACGAGATCCTTAGTTTTCTCGATGCCTATTATGGGTACAATCAAATACAAATGAACCCGGAGGATGAAGAAAAGACTTCGTTCATCACTAACTACGGCACATATTGTTATGATGTAATGCCGTTTGGACTAAAACATGCCTGTGCCACTTATCAATGCTTAGTAAATCGAATGTCTAAAGAACAAGTAGGTAAGTCAATGGAAGTTTATATTGATGATATGCTAGTTAAGTCCCTGCGAGTAGAGGAACATTTGACACATTTGCAGGATACTTTTGATATACTAAGGAAATATAACATGAAACTCAACCCGGAGAAATGTGCACTCGGGGTCGGCTCGGGCAAGTTCCTCAGCTTTATGGTATCAAATCGGGGTATCAAATTTAACCCCGATAAGACCAAGGCAATCGAAGACATCATAGTCGTGGATAATGTTAAGGCCATACAAAGATTAACAGGGCGCATAGTCACCCTAGGCCGATTCATCTCGAGGTCTTCAGCTAGAAGTCACAGGTTCTTCTCACTGCTCAAAAGGAAGAACAATTTTACATGGACCCCAAAATACCAACAAGAATTGAAAGGATTAAAGAGGTACCTCTCGAGCCCGCCACTACTTCATACTATGAAAGCGGACGAGCAACTCTACTTATACTTAGCAGTCTCGAAGATAGCGGTAAGTGAAGTCCTAGTTCGAGAAGAGCAAGGTACACAATTTCCTGTTTACTATGTTAGTCGAACTCTAGGTGAGGTCGAGACCCGGTACCCACACTTAGAAAAATTTGCACTTTCCCTAATAAGCGCCTCTAGGAAATTAAAACTATATTTTTTGTGTCACCCGATCTGTGTGGTAACTACTTATCCCCTTTGCAATATTTTGCGTAAACCCAAACTTTTGGGCAGATTGGCCAAATGGGCCGTCGAGATAAGTGGGGACGATATCGAGTATCGACCTCGAACAGCCATCAAGTCTCAAATCTCTGCAGACTTCGTGGCCAACTTTACACTAGCCCTCGTACACGAGGTTCAAAAGGAACTATTATTAAAGGCACGTACATTATCGGGGGTGTGGACCCCCTTTACAGACGGCGCTTCTAACGTGAAGGGGTCTGGGATAGGCATCATTTTTAAGCCACCCACGGGTAATGCAATTAGACAAGCTATCAAAACTTCCAAGTTAACTAACAATGAGGCCGAGTATGAGGCCATGATTTCAGTTATCGAGCTAGCTAAAGGTTTGGGAGCAGAAGTCATCGAGGCCAAAATGTGACTCCGTGCTCGTGGTAAACCAAGTCAACAGAACATTCGAGGTTCGAGACGATCGAATGCAAAGGTACCTGGACAAATTACAGGTGACTCTACAATGGTTTAAAGAATGGACCTTACAATATGTGCCTCGAGAACAAAACAGTGAGGCGAATGCCCTTGCAAATTTGGGGTCATTAGTCGAAGACTGTGAGATTAGCTTGGGGACTATCGTACAACTTTCAAGGTCAGTAATTGAAGAAGGCCACGCCAAAATCAACTCCACAAGTCTAACATGGGATTGGAGGAACAAATATATCGAGTACCTAAAGAACGGGAAGCTTCCATCGGATCCTAAAAAATCGAGGACTCTACGTACGAAGGCCGCACGATTCACATTGGCCGAAGACAAAACACTATATAGAAGGATGTTCGATGGACCATTGGCAATATTTTTGGGACCAGGAGACACCAATGACGTCCTACGAGAAATTCAAGAGGGCACCTGTGGAAATCATTCCGGTGCCGAATCATTGGTTCACAAAGTCACCAGAGCAGGATACTATTTGGCCGATATGGAAAAACATACAAAAGGGTTTGTTTGAAAGTGAGACAAATGTCAAAGATATGCACAGATGATGGCCCGGAGAGCAACTCCACTTAGTCTTATCCCCGTGGCCATTCCTGAAGTGGGGAATGGATATCGTTGGTCCCCTGCCATCGACCCCATGTAAAGCTAAATGTATTTTGTTTATGACTGACTATTTTTCTAAGTGGGTTGAAGCACATGCTTTCAAGAAAATTAGAGAGAAATAAGTCACAGACTTCATCTGGGACCACATTATATGCCGATACGGGATGCCCGCCGACATCGTATGCGACCATGGAATCAATTCGCCGGCGGCAAAGTGACAAAATTTCTCGAAGATCACAAAATAAAGAGGGTCCTATCGATGTCGTATCATCCTAGTGGGAACAGATAGGCAAAATCTACAAACAACATCGTCATTCAAAATATAAAAGAAGGTTGAATGGCACTAAGGGAAAATGGAGAGATATATTTCCCGAAGTCCTTTGGGCGTATCAAACAACGACAAAATTCAGTATGGGGGCAACACCATTTTCTTTAGTATATGGCACCGAAGCTCTTATAAAATTTGAAGTCAGGAAACCCAACATCAGGTTTCGATATGAAACGGAAGAGTCAAATCACAAGGCTGTGAATACAATCCTCGAATTGCTAGATGAAAAACGGGAAGCCGCCCTCATTCGAATGGCCGCACAAAAATAGCGGATCGAAAGATACTACAATCGAAGAGCTAATCTACGATACTTCAACATCGGGGACTTGGTTCTGAGAAAGGTCACCCTCAATACTTGAGACCCAAATAAAGGAAAACTTTTACCTAACTTGGAGGGACCGTACCAGATCCTCGATATCATCATAAAGGGATCCTACAAACTTGGCAAGATGAACGACGAATAATTTTCAAACAGTTTGAACATATCACTCCTCAAGTGATATTACAGTTAAGGTACGACCTTCTCCATATTCGTTTATATTTATTACTTACCATTTGCAGGTGTTTGATCGAAGTCATCGAAAGATTCGTTTACATTTAAAAAAGGCCTTCGAATATTTTCACAAACCGGTAAAAAAGGCTACCCTCGGCTAAATTACTAAGGGTCTCGATAATATCGACCATCAAAAACACTAAAAGGTACAAAGTCGTTCGAACTCTCAAACAAATGCTTTATTTTATGCTAAGGCACAACATATTTTATATGATTAAACAATAAAATTTTTGAGCCAAAAAGGGGAGAAAGCCATTCTTTTTACTATGGCTGTATCGTTCTAATTAAAGAGCCTAAAAGACCATTTTATTTTTAAGTTCGAGAAATCATCCTCACCGAATAAAAACCGAATCCGGCTTCGATCAAATTGCCTAAGCCTCGAACTTATGAACAAAATTTTCATAACGCATAAATGAAATAAAATTTTTACAAGGAAGAAAATGAAATAAAGACAAGCCGGAAAGGAAGGAGATCTTTATATATATGAGAATATATACAAGGTCCGATCAGGATCCTATACAAACGATCAAAAGTGAAAAATCCTAAGATTCCTGATTTTCTCCGTGGGCAGCTTCTCCTCTATCGAGGTCCTCCCATTCTCAGACCCGCTCTTGCTGCCATCATCATGATCATCATCGGAAGAGGTCAACGCTCCAGCTTCAGCTTTGTGCTCTCTAGCCTTTACTATCTCGTTGGTAAAATTGAAACCTCATGTGTGGATCTCCTCGAGGGTTTCCCTTCGAGATTGGCATTTGGTGAGTTCAGCAATCCAATATGCTCGAGTTTGAGCGGTCTATGTTGCCTCTTTCTCTTGGACTTGAGTGAATTCAGCATCGGCCCGGTAGACGGCCACGATTTGCCTTTTCGTCTTCGGATTTTCCTTGGCAAGTTTGGAAGCCAACCGAGCCTCGAGCTCCTCTATTTTCCTTCGTTGAACCGAGCTCTTCTCCTTCATAACTTGAAGCTGACTTTCGATCGATGGTAATTGGGCTCGAACAGTCTATTTTTATGCAGCACAGCTGTCTATACCTTCTTTCCACCCCAAGGACTCCGCCTTTATCGTGTTGACCTCCTCGCGGAACTGCTCAATCCTCTCGACCTTCTGCTGCAACTATGAGATTGAAATGTTAGCCGTCGTTCCTTAATCGAGCCCTTGAGCTTTTAATATTTTCATTACCTGCTCAATCAGGTCGGTATGATCTTTGTGAGTCGTGTCCAATTCGGCTCGGAAGTCCTTGATATGTTCTTCTTTTTGCTTACCGAGAAGGTTGAGGGCATTCCTATCCTCGGTGAGCCTTTAAATGCCATCCTCGTACCGACTCAACTCGGATCGAGACAGAGAAAATGCTTCTCCGAGAAACGCTGAGGCCTGTGCTGAATGAAGAAAATAAGTTACACAAAAAGAGAAAAATAAACACAAGGGTAATACCAGCAAGGGGATTTAAGGCTTAACTGATTCAGAGCTTGCTATGCTTCATTGAAAATGCTCAATGCCTCTCTCAAGTCCTTCCTCGAGACCTCCAAGTCACAAAGGCCGGTGGCATCTTCGACACCAGTAAAGTAATCATAAAAAGGGTCGTCCCTTCCGTGGGCTCCTTCAAAGGAGAGGGTTTTCAAGGCCCAAGCCTCTTGAATCATCTCCTCAGAAAACGAGGGGAGCAGCGGGGAACATCCAATTTCTATTACCCCAAGTGGATCATTTGGGGCATTCTCCACATCTCGAGGGGCCTCGACAGCCGTACCCACCGTTAGCTCAGTATGGTGGGAGGAATCTTTGATCCTCGATGACTCGGGGACTTCACCCAAGTCTCTTCCCGAGACCCCCTCATCTCGAGATGGAGTCTTTGCCGCCTTCACCGAATCAGTGGCCTTTGGGGCCTCGGTGCTCATTCCTACTCGGGCCACCAGCCCGGAGTCATCTTCTTCCGTTTCTTCTTCTTCCTCCCTTAGACGTCGAACAGACACTTTGGTCAGGAGGATGATGTTATTTCTCGGCTTACGAGCCTTCTTCTTCTTAGGTTCTGGATCCCCGGAGGGTGAGGTCATTTTCCTCTTTTTGTCCTTTGCCGGTTTCTGTGCTGAGATCAAAGTCTCCTCCTCACCAATAGGGGCCTCATAACAACGTCTTTGCCAAGTCCTGTATGAAAGGCAATTAATTAAGAAAAACTTTAACACAATCATCAAAGATGTGGAAAAGGGGCTTACCATGAGTTTTGGCCTCCCATCGGCCCTTTGATAAATCGCGCCATGAGCGCTCGGCATACAAAGAGGTCGAGTCCAGGTCCCGAACCCAGCTCTTGAGGTTAGGAATTGCACCAGGCATCCAAGCGACCGCTACATCAAAGAAAGAGATATCGGTGAGAAGAAGTAAAGGAGCTAAACCGTCCCATCCAGCCTTAGTCCTTGTCCTCATCTATGCTCGAGAACAACACTTTGGTAGCATGAATTTGGAGTTTTATTAACACGCCTCGATAGAGGCGGGGGTTGTACAACCTGATGAGGTGGTCGAGGGTTAAAGGCATCCCCTCGACTTTGCTCACAAAGAATCGGAGCAGAATGATGATTTGCCAAAAAGAAGGGTGGTTCTGGCCTAGGGTTATTTGATATTGATAGCAAAAATCAACGACAACAGGGTCGAGGGGGCCAAGTGTGAAAGGGTAAATATAAACACTTAAAAACCCTTCCACATGGGTGGTGATGCCTTCTTCGGGGGTCGGGATCACAACCTTTTTGACATCCCAATTGCAGTCTTTTCTTAACTGCTTAAGGTATCCCTCTGTTATCGAGCACATATACCTCGATAATGGCTCGCACCGACCGGAAATCAGAAGTAAGGACGCACCCCCAAAAACACACTCCTCAGGTCATGGCTCCACCAGCGTTTTGTCGCCGGCCGGTCGCGATGAAAAAGTGTTTTCCTTTTGAGGAACAATTTTTGATGTTTTTGCCCTTTTGTATGGATTTGAAGTTAAAAATAGAGGAAGATGATAAGATTTGGTGTTTTAAGAAGAGGTTAGTAGTGAAAATCATAGATTTGTAGATGAAGAACTTAGAATATATAAAAAGCTTTGTAGATTAGAAATTTGAAAGTAAAAGTTCAAAATGGTGGAGAAAAGGGCTATTTATAAATTTCACAATGACTGTTAAAATTTGCGGTGGACGACCATCGATTGACGTGCATTTAATGCCTTGGTAACTGTACAGAAGGGATGTTTTAGTCGCTTCCGCCGCTTACGTCACAAGGATGATGTCGTGACAGGTCGAGGTAGAAAATTGAAGGATCAATTCGTTTCTTGTCATTACACTCCAGACACAAGGATACTATTTGTATACGGTTAAAACCAGGTCCACCGGATTTTACTATTTGACGGAGACCGGGAGTTTGCATCGAAGGACGGCCTCGTAACAGAATAAGCCATATCACGAGTATAAGGTACCGAGTTCATAACCAAAGTACCTGTGAAGATCGAGGCTAGTAGCGATCGAAACCAAATGAGAGATACATTGAGCGAGATCAAAGATAGCATAATAACAAAAAGGAAAGATATCCGTGGTTGGTCGAGGATCACAGTATAAATCTCTGTGACTGGTCGAGGATCACGGTGTAAATCTCGGAACAGATCAAATCAAAAATGGTTAATTAGCAAATCATGGGGTTTCTTTCTGTAATTAGAATTGTACCATATGTAGAACTCGTCTACTATAACACACAGTTGACAGACACAAAAAGTAATATAACTCTCTTTGTCGTTATCACCATTGTTCATCAGCTTGTTATACTTTCACAGTTCTTGCATCAACCAGTTCAAGGGTGTCCAAACTCGAGGGTTGAGTTTCATTCTAAAACTGGTTTGATTTATTATATCATTAATTTCTAGTACTCCTCCTCACATTTATGAATTGGTATTAGGTAAAATCACGTGTCCCTCGAACAATATTTTAAGTTTAATTGTTATCCAATTTTGAGGGTAAACAGTGAGTTAGGAACACAAGTTGTGTTGAGTAGAAAATTTCAAACTTCAGACAGACGGTCAGTCCGAGCTCACCATTCTGACCTTGGAGGATATGCTCTGAGCCTGTGTTATGGATTTCAGGGGTTTATGGGATCAGTTTCTACTGCTTGCAGAGTTCGCCTACAACAACAACTACATATTGAGTATTTAGATAGCTCCTTAGAAGGCCTTATTGTCACAACCCAAATCGGAGGGCCGCGAAAGGCACCCTGTGCCTTACTCAACCGAGTACCAGCATAATGTATCTTTCTTATCACACCATCATGGGTAAATAGGATAGAAGGACCATTATGAGATAACCAGAATAAATTGTAAAGTAATAGTAGACATAGGACGATCCAGCATGATATAGAAACTTATACATGTGACATAAGGGCCTATAAGGCCGACATGATCATTTGTACACTCAAAACATAAGCCGACAAGGCCATACAAGTACCCATATAAATGACATCTGTCTACAAGCCTCTAAGAGTACATAAAAATCATAATGGTCGGGACAGAGCCCTGCCATACCAATTAATACATGCCCAGAGCATACTGACCATATAGGAAACTCCGGAGCAAGTGGAGTGCACCAACACCTTCCACTGAGCAGATAGCCTACTAGGATAACTGTCAACCTGTCTATCGGGACTTACGGGCATGAAATGCAGCATCCGCAGGCAAAAGGGAGTTCAGTCCTAATAAAGTACTGAGTATGTAAGGCATGAAAAAAAGTATATAAAAGACGTGAAAGAAACATGGAGTAAAGGACTCAATTTGTAAGTCTGAATAGCTCAGTAATCATTAAATCTTCATAGTGTCATGAATATGGGTATAAATGTCATATCATGCATAGGTATATGCGTACACAACATCATCAAGCCTCTAAGGGTATCCCATCATATCATCTCGGCCTCATGGGGCAAAATCATAAATGTATGCCAGTTGATCAGGTGGCTGGTGCATATATAACACCGAAACCTTTCCCCATACCACATGTACATATAATATACGCGTATATAACGCCATCTGGTCATGGGCCAATGTCCATATATATATGAATGCAATACATAATGAAGTAAGTCAATAAGATCTCTTGGAATGTCATAAGATAAATATGCCTTCGTTTACTATTGTGAAATACATTTTATCAACTTATGTATTTTCTGAGACACATGAACTGATGATATAATAATAGGACAAAGGGGTAATCGAGAACATATGAATCCCTATTACTTCTAAGAATAGAGTCATTTGTGAAACTTGCATGTTTGCTCGTATCGTTTGTATCATATGGATCATGCCAAAAGGAAAGAAGAGATAGCCTTAACATGCCTTATCACAGTCTATCCAATGACCATGTTGAAATTGTCTTATCTCACATTAATCTACAACAACAATAATAATGCTATCGTTAAGCTACGAAAGATGCAACTATCGTACAACGAATGACAAACTTATTTATTATTAAAATGGGCAGCATCTCCCTTGTTTTCCTTTCTTTACCCAAGTCCATAAAAACAACAAGATCATGTACGACCTTCAACTATATACTTTCAGCACCACAACAGACCTAACAACCCAACAACACAATTCACCCTACACAACAACAAGTGCACAAATGTCACCAACAGAACTACTACTTAACACGACGAACGGTAAGCATAGACTGGAACCAAACCCCAACTCTTTTTACCATCTCCCCTATACTTATAACATTTTCAAACAGTCCAAAATATAAAAACATATATTGGCATGACATTGCAACCTTATATCCATCATAAAAGCAACATCAAGCAACCCAACAACATTATGGACAACTTCTAGGTAATGTGTGGTTGCTTATTCTCCTATTTAAAACATCATCAACATATTAAAATATTTACAAATATAAGCTTAAGTCCAAGAAGTTATATACACAACTCCAAAATAGTCCAATAAGAGACAACAACTTCTTATACAACTTCAAGTTCTATCTTGTACTTCTTCATCCAAATAACTAAACCAACACATATATAAGCTTAAGTCCAAGAAATAGAGTGTTATACATACCTTAAATAATCAGAAAAATCTCAAACCAAAGCTTCCCTTAGATTACAAACACCCTTAATGGCATCACAACACCATAGAGACTCTTTCTAAAAGATCCATTGTCGCGAAAAGTTCGAGCATTTCCTAAAAAATTTATTTATTTATTTTAAAAAAAAACTAGGCTAAAACTAGACTAGGTAAAACAAGTAAAAGAAACAAAGTGATACAATTTATACAAGTACATCACAAGCTGTATTCCTCCCACCACACACTTATATTATGCATAGTCCCCGATGGATATAAAATTGTAAAACATAACACGGTGAAAAGAAAACTCCTTGTCAGTTGGAGTCCTCCTCCTCAGCATGCCCTCCATCCGCAGCTCCGGGCACATCATCATCAGGTCCTAGAGGCACAAAATTAAGGGGCCCTGTAACATCATCACCCACCTCGTCCTCTTTGTCTGAACCCTTGATAGTGTTTGCGTCCTCCGACGAGTGAACTGGGCTGGCAGGTGCAACACCCAAAATCTCCTTGGATGAACTCGACAAGTCATTGTGTAAATGCATACGCTCCTCATCTGAAATACAAGTCCTGCTCATGAGTAAATTTAAAGAGTTATAGAGGTACCTGTTGAAGTTCTCGTCTCGTTCATTCCGTGCTACCTGAGTGAGCTTAGACGATGTCTCCAACAAGGATGTGATGTCCAAAAGTCCTGTAGGCACCTCCACCACCTCATCATACCCTGGGTACTTCGACACCCCTCGAAAAAGCATATATTGCGTGAGCAAGTTGCCGAAAAAGAACCTCCTAATCTGCCGCCCAAATCGCTTGCGGGCCATCTCACCGACCATGATCTTACCCACATTAATGGGTCTGTCAGTCATCAAAAAGAATATGACACACACTCGAGCTCGAGTGCAATTGCTGTTGTGCTCCACAAGCATGAGTCTGGCTTGCACAAAATTTTGCCACACTTTGGTAGTCTTGTTGAAATCAGAGCTAACTATTTGTAGGTGAATATTGCCTTGCTTTCTTGTCCACTTGGCATTTGAATCGACTCCACAAAGAGTGTGACGTATCTTTGCGTAGTTTGGGCTTCTGACAAATTTCTGGAGCCTCCTCAGGTCAGCATTCTCAACCTCCAAAATGCACATAATGATCGCCTATCTAGTGGCACGTCATTCTCACGTACATGTGAGCTGAACAAGTTTGTATCCCAATTGGCATACAGCTCCCGAACCATGCTCAAATTTGCATGCCTGGGGAATTTTTTGAGTTCGTCCATGTTCAGTGCACGCAACTGTGGTCGCAATCCCTATGCCCATTTCCAAAACGTACCACCCAGAGCGTACAAAATCCCTATGCCATGCAATCGCCTCATCAGTACTTAAATTCAAGCGAGGTCACGCTCGCAATGGTGCATGCTGCGATCCCTCGGCAACTTGTTTTCCTTTAGCTTGCCTCGACGATCCTTCACCTTGCTTGCGCATTTTAGGCATTGAGGCAGTGGAGGAGGACTATCCTATTCTCTTTCTCTTGCTTTCCATAGCAACCTGCAACACATATAAGTTGAATGTGAGAATAAATCAACAAATCCTCCTAAGGTTGTCGCGCGGGTGAAAAATGACCCCACACTTAAAACCGAAATCTCAATGTACAAGACTTCACAATTTTTGATCTAAAATTCACAATTGTTTCACTCCAAAGCCATGGGTACTCAAGACTTTCCCATGCCACACAATAGATAAAAGGCACTAATGATTCCACAAAAACAAGTGAGCGATCATGGTTAAGTGAATTCACCTTAATGCAAGCAAGTGGGATATGGTACTTTACTGTCCACAACTATTACATATTAGTGAATTGTAATAAAGTTTAAGTAAACGTTAAACAACAATATTCATGGCTAAATCACAACCCACGAACTATAGATTTTAGCCACTAATGATAATAGCAAACAGTTTCATAAATGTTGGATAATTGAAAATACTAAGATAAGATTAAGAAAATTGAGATATCTTTGCTCCCGAATGCTTCTCGTGTGTATTCTCCCTTCAAAATTGCGTCTGTCTCTAAAAATAAGCTTAGTCTTGCTTTTATACGTGTTGGGTAGGTTTAGGGCCGAAATAACCTTGTCCCGGGAAAAGTTGGATAGAAACCCCGTCACCGGAGTGCAGCCCAGCGCTAGGCACCATCCCTGGTGTTGGTAAATTTCACGTTCTGTCTGGGGCACCACATGTAGCGTGGGACGTTGCCTGTGGCGTTGAAAATTCCCCTTTTCCTTTTTTTGTCCGTTTTGGCTCTAATCTTGCACTTTTCGCCCCCAAATACTCCCGAATGATTCCTACACATAAAAACACCTCGCATAAATATAAATCAACACATTTTACATCCTAAATACCCAAAACAAGAGTAAAACATGAGGCGATGCACATAAAAATGTATATACTTTAACCTAAACATCAAGCTTTCAAACAGTTGTACCACCTCATTGTGAAAACAATTAGAGATCATACTTGCAGGACCTGCAATACCTTTAATTTGCCAATGCATTAGTCTAAAGCTGCAATGCTGCGTGTACAATACTGGAAATTAGAATCACATAGATACCATGTTTATAGGATTTAATGACTTAACGTGTTCTAATTTGAAATTGTTTACCTGCGTGGAATTTGCTGCTTACGTGTGGAGGCCAACTTGAGCCATTTATTGACTTTGTGTGAATTCCTCTATGTTTCGAATGCGTGCTTAGTTTTATCATTTTGAGCATCCTAAGTAGTGTCTAGAAACTCCCAAATAGTAGGTCCAAAGCCTCCTGGACCATAGGCATAAGACGGGTAGCGCACGCATAGGAGACAGTTTAGAATTGAATTAGAGCGCTTTACGTAAACAACTTTAACATAGTAATCAGGTAGCATGAGATAATAGTCTGTGCCCTCTAAATAATATGAGCAACCCTTACTCTAAAGGAGTTGCAAAGTATTACACGGGGTGATCCTTTATGCTAAAAAACTTAGCACCCCTCTCCTTTACATGTTTATTGTTCACACTTAGTCATTGAATATAGAATAATTACGTTGTACCTTTTAACCTCTAAAGACTTGTATTGACTATCTATATAGTTTAATTGTTGACCTGATTTTCTTTACACTTGTTCACAATAGAACCTTTAAACTTCTTGTCTTCCCACAGTTATATGATAACTTAGGACAATTATGATCCGATAATCCCACATAGTATAAACTTCGGCTGGGACCCACAATTGTCACCCTTGATGAGTGCCTAACACCTTCTCTTTGAGGTAATTTGAGATCTTACCCGATCTTTGGTAACACTTACTAGTTAAAACAAAGTTATTTGAAAATAGGTGCCCTAAAGCACCTCAAAATCGTTGGGTGACGACTCTTCTCTTTAAATACCCATTACAAAGAGTTGTCACATGTTGAAGTCCGCTTTCGCGGGAAAAAGGGGAACGACAGTAACATTTTAGAGATTTGTTATAGATCCACATTGGAAATTTACTATTAATATTTTATGTGTTTCGTTACTACTTGTTGTACATCCTCCATGTCTACTTTATATATTTTATTTCGGTTTGACCATTAGTAAGTGTCAAGTTGACCCCTCGTCACTACTTCTTCGAGGTTAGACTAGATAATTACTGGATACGTGCTATTTTACGAACTCACGCTGCACTTCTACACTGAATGTCCAGGTACTGAGACAGGTATTTCCAGTGGACACACGGGCGCGTAGACGCACTTCCACAGAGACTTAGTGGTGAGCTGCTTGACTTGCTTCGATCTGCAGCATCGGATTCTCCTTCTACCTTGTTTACTATTCCAATCTATTTGACTTTGGACAGTAGTGGTAGTAGTTTGTATATTCTCTAGATTGCTCATGCACTTAAGGCACCGGGTTTTGGGGTCTTCTAGCATTTATGCACTGTTGTACTTATAATTACTGTCACTATGGTTTATGTATTATTCATACATAATATTTTTGAGAAATAAGTATGTACGGTTGCAGAAATTTAGCTTTTATTCGGTGTATTTAAGGAAACTTATGCCTTTAAAAATTAAAAAGAAATAATTAAAGTGGAGGATCACGTCTGGGCTTGCCTAACGGCGGCGTTAGGCGCCATCATGACCTATTATTGGTTCTGGATGGTGACAGTTTGGTATCAGAGCTTCAGGTTCACATAGGTCTCACGAGTCCTAAGCAAACCTAGTTAGTCTTGCAGAACAGTGCGAAGACGTTCGTACTTATCTTCGATAGGCTAGGGTGTGTTAGAAAAACTCTCTTTCTTTATCTCCAATCGTAAAATTGATATTGTGCTAAGTATCCTTCTATTATTCTCTCACAGATGGTGAGAACCCACGTAGTATATCTACCCGGCGGTAGAAGGGTTGCACCCCCCGTTGATAGAGGTCGAGGCAGAGGATGGGGGAGGATCCCATTCCTATTAGAGGACGAGATATTCCTAGAGTTCTTCCTATTGTACCACCAGTGGATCCTGTTAATGACGAGTAGGATGTGGCGCCTGCAACTGAGCCGGCCCTGACAAATTTCATGACTTCACCGTGATTTTATGAGGTCATGGGTCAAATGTTGCGATTCATGGATTCTATGCCATAGGCTTGTTTATTTCTGGCGGACCCAACAATATCTCAGGAAGGAGGGGGAGAACAGACCCCCACCGCTTAGGCTTTAGGGCACACTGTTGCCGTATATCATACCCATGGTGCACTAGCTACACGCGAGGTCTAGCCAGTTGCCAGCCGCGACCGTTGAGCAGTAGAAGTGGTTGGTCAGATGGACTAGCTTCATCCTCCAGTCTTTGAGGGTGAGCGGTCATAGGACCCACAAGATTTCATTGATCGTTGCAAGGAAAAGATACGTAACATGGGAATATTAGAGTACAGTAGGGTGGACTTCACCATATTTGATTTTGAGGGCGAGGCCCGCAGATGCTGGTAGGCTTACCTCCATTGCAGGCTAGCAGGTTCACCTTTATTGACATAGGATCAATTTATGCATCAGTTTTTGGAAACGTACATACTACCTTCAGAGATAGAGTAGCTTCGGGGTCAGTTCGAATGGCTCCGTTAGGGTCATATTTATGCGACTGACAAAAAAGAGAGATTCACTGACTTGTTTTGCCATGCAACTATTGTGGGATATAGAGAGGCTATAGAGGTTTATTAATGGTCTGCACCTTGATATTCAGGTTTTTATGGCCCGTGAGGTTTATTACAGGTTTTTATGGATCGAGCATTTCCGTAACCCCAGTGGAGAGTTTACATCGAGGCATACACAACCTCGACATTTTAGTGAATTAAGTGAAGCCCCATTTGGGGGAAGAGGTTAGTTAATGATGGACCAGTCTAGCAGGCCCATGAATTTAGTACTAAAACCTTCTCGGAGTGCTCCAGCACGACCGTACTTTAGTGCTATTCTAGGGAGTACTTACCGTCTGCCAGCTATCATGGGTTCCTCCAGTTGGTATTCAGGCCCTCAGGGTAAGACTTTGGGTCAGCAGTTCTTTAATCTGAGGGGTTGTTTTAAGTGTGGGGAGTTGTACCACATAAAGAGGTTTTGTCCCAGACTACGATGCAAGGCAGTGTAGCAGGAACAACGGCCCATGATTACTGCACCATCTACCACACTGCCCAACACAACTTTTGATCCGCAGACTAACGGGAAGTTGAAGCAGACATTTCATATTCTAGAGGATATGCTTAGAGCATATGCTATAAGATGTCTTAGAGCACATGTACCCGATGCCAGTGGGATCGACTGTTGCGTTTGGCCGAGTTTTCTTATAATAACAATTATCAGTCTAGCAACATGATGCCTCTATTTCAGGATTTATATGGCCGGCAATGTCGTTTCTCCTTCTAGTGGTTTGAGCCCGGTGGGGCTAGGTCATATATCACTGATTTATTGAAGGATGCCTTGCAGAAGGTAAAGTTGATTGAAGAGTGACTTCGCATAGCATACTCCAATACATAAGAGTTATTCAGATTAGAAAGCGCATGGTTTATCATTTATGATGGGCGAGAAAGTTCTCTTGAAGGTCTCGGTGATGAAGGGTATCATGAGGTTTGGAAAGAAGGGCAAGCTGATTCCTACATTTGATAGCCCATTTGAGGTGGTGAGGCGAGTTGGGGAGGTTTCTTATGATCTTGCTTTTCCTCTCAGTCTATCAGGAGTTTATTTGGTTTTTTATGTGTCTATGCTCCGGAAGTACCATGCCGATAGGTCGCATATGTTAGATTATTACACGATTCAGGTAGATGAGAGTTTGGGTTATGAGGAAGAGCTTTTTGCCATTGTTGACAGGCACGTTTGTCGGTTGAGGTCTAAGAAGATTTCTTCGGTAAGGTCCAATGGAGGGGTCAACCAGTTGAGGAAGCGACTTGGGAGGCTGAGGAGGACATAAAGAGCAAATATCCACACTTATTCATCAATCCAAGCATGATTCTAGGCCCGTTCGAGGATGAACATTTGTTTAAGTGGTGGAGAATATGACGACGTGGTCATTTTGCTATATAGAACCACGTTCCCTATTTAAGACTTCCAATTTGTGATTTTACTGTTGTATTAGTTGTGGGTATGGTGGGTTTGGTTTTGGAAGGCTTCAGGTTGAATTCAGAAAACTTAGTTCCATAGTAGTGGCCTACGGTGACCAATTTTGACTTAAGTCAACGATTTGAGTAGACATCCTCAGAGTCGGGATTTGAAGGTTCCAATACGGATTTATGAAGATTTTGGACTTGGGTGTATGTTCAGATTGTGTTTCGCGTGGGCCGGAAGCGTTTCGGCGCTTTTCACTGAAAGTTGGGATTGTGAAGGTTTTAGAATTTACTAAGTTTGACTTGAAGTGGATTTTTGTATTATAGATATCCGTTTGGGATTTCGAGCCTTAGAATAGTTTTGTATTGTGATTTATGAGTTGTTCATAAATTTTGTGTCATTCCGAGTTGTCTAAGTATGGTTCGACGCGTTCGGAGTTGGTTGAATTGAGTTAGAAGCTTAGAAGTTGATAAATGAGGTTTTGAGGTGCGATTCTTGATTTCGGTGTTGTAAATGCATTTGGACAGGGTCCTGGGTGGATCAGGTGTGTTTTGGACCACACGGAGCATGTTCGAACTTGGGTGAAATTGCTGGTATGTTGGTGTGTTTCACGATTGCGAGGGTTGTCCCGCGATTGAAAAGAGGGCTAATGAGGGGCCCTGACTTTTACTCTTCACGAACGCAAAGAGGCTAACATGAGTACGGAGAGGCATAAGGTTTTCATGTATGCTACTGTTTGAATGCAAACGCGAAGGGCAGGGTCAGCTGGGCATCATGAATATGACCATAAGATCATGAACGCGAAGGGTACCTAGGTATCTAGGAGAAGTTGGCCTTCGAAATCATGAGGCATTTTTCGCGATCACGAAGAAGAGTGGGCCTGGGCAGATTTAATTTTAATACATGATTTGGCTCATTTTCTTTCATTTTAACTTGGGTAGGCCGGTTTTAAGAGCTCTTTTGAGATGATATTCATCAAGCACCACAAGGTAAGTGAATTCTTGTTACACCACATGTTTTCGTACGTGAAAGTACGCCATAAGTAAATTGATGCATGCTCGGGAATAAGATTATTTTGAGGTTACAAGTATTATGCTATTTCAAATAAGGGATAAGGAAATTCGTGAAGGTGAGAGGGTAAGGAAATCGAAGAAAATGAGTTACGTCGAAATTTGTCATTTTGGGATAAAATATGACCCGAGCTACAATACACGGTATTTATGGACTAGTACCATACAATGTACCACATGGCCATGATAGTAAGGTGTATAAAGTGTATTAAAAATAAGTAGAATTTTAAGTAATTTGAGATAATTCTTAATTATGCGGGTAATTAGTTAATTATCGGGTAGCGGGATATTACCTAATTAATTAATTGATTATAAGATACGATTAAAATTTCCCCACCCCACCCTGCGTGGAAGTAAGGCCTTGTCCATATTCATGACTCTTAAAATGGAATGGAACGGTGGCAACCTAAGTGATAATGGCAAGACACTTCATTTCTAGGAATTGGGATTCAAAATAACATTTCATTCCAAAAAGACTTAAAACCCAATTTCAATTCATTTTGGTGTCTATGAAATTAATGAAAAGGTTCAGCAAGAAGGTTTCCTCCAAGATGATACATGATAGTAATGGAGGTTACTTAAGTTCATACGAAACTTCTTAGAAAGATTAGCAACGTGTTTCTTCAAAACATTTCGTACAAAGACCATTTTTACTATATAGAGTGAGATTTTGCGATTCTAAGGGAGTACAGTGCAATCATTCTCAAAAAGAAATATAACATTGATTTTTCCCTAATCCAGTTATATTAAGGCTAACCCTTCTTTCTTTTTGGCATGATCTATACGACACGAACGAAACGAGCAAATGCACAAATTCCATAAATAACACTATTCATAGAAATACTAGAGATGCTTATGTTCTTGATTCCCCATGTGTCATATTATTTTATCATCTGTTCATGGGTCTCAAAAATACGTAAGTTGGTAAAGTTTATTTCATGATATTAATAAGAGGCATAATGGTCTTATGACGTACCGAGTGATTTTATTAACGTATTTCATATGCATTTCATGCATTTATACATGCTCATCGACCCATGACCAGATGGCATTATATACGCGTATATATATGTATGTATATGTATATAGGATATGGGAAAGGTCATGGCATTATATACGTACCACCACCTGATCACCTGGTATATGTTGATGATTTGCCCACAATGACCGAAATGATATGATGGGATGCCCTTAGAGGCTTGATGATGTTATGAACGCATATACCAATGCATGGAATGGCATTTTATATGCATATACATGATATTATAAAAATGAAATGATTCATAGAGCTATACAGACGTACATGTCGAGTCTTTTACTCCATGTTTCTCTCATGTCTATTATTTACTGAATTTCATTCCTTACATACTCGGTACATTATTTGTACTGATGTCCCTTTTGCCTAGGGACACTGCGTTTCATGCTTACAAGTCTCGATAGAGAGGTCGAGAGTCCTCCAAGTTGGTGATCTGCTCGGCAAAAGAAGTTGGTGCACTCCATTTATTCTGGAGTTGCTTATGTGATCAGTATGATTAGGACATGTACTGATTAGTATGGCGGGGCCATGTCCTAACCTTTATGACATTTATGTACTCTTAGAGGCTTATAGACATATGTCGTGTACGTGAAAGATTGTACGGCCTTTTCGGCCTATGTTTTAAGTTTATAAATGACGATGTTGGCCTATTAGGCCCGTATATCACATGTATATGATGATGTAATAAGAAAGATACGTTACGTTGGTACTCGGTTGAGTAAGGTACCGAGTGCCCATCGCGGCCCATCGGTTTAGGTCGTGACAAAAGTGGTATCGGAGAAGTTCTGTCCTAGGGAGTCTACAAGCCATGTCTAGTAGAGTCTTGTTTATGGGTGTGGTGTGCACCACACTTATAAGAAGGAGGCTACAGTGCATTTAGGACTGTCACTCTTTCTTCTTACTCTAGATCGTGTGGTAGAGCTCAATTATAAGAACTCAGTTTCCTAAACTCTATCTTATTCGTAATACAACGATGCCTACATCCAGAAAGACAGTTGGTAAGAGAAATAGTTGTGGAAGAGTTGAGTCAGAGGAACTCAATTTTTGCATCATGCTTATGATGGATAAATATGAAATATTCAGCAGATCATGTGTATACTAAGACGCGTAAGCCTCCTGATGAGGAATGTTAAGGCAAGATTATTTATCCATCTTTATTGTGAAAGACAATGAGAGATTCAGAAGATAAATACAAGTTTTAAGAAGTAAAAGAAGCAAGATGAAGAAGGGTACGAGGTACCCAGTTAATAAAAATTATCATTATTTACCATTCAGAGAGGGAGATATAAGCTTTTTGAGTTACCTTCAACAGTGACAAATGTATGTACAATCGGCCACACCGATCTCAGTTATGCCCTATGGGAGCTAAAAGACATAGGTTAAGAGAAGGACGAGTTATCAGGATCCGACTAGGGATAGAGTAACCCAAAATAGTGGATGGATTGGTAGAGTTGGTTGACATTTCCGAAGGATAGTGCAAATGTGGTAATGGATCTCCTGGTGAGACACCTCAATGGTGCACCCTAAAATACTACAGCTAGATATGAGTACTACAAACATAAGCACTGGAAGCCTAGAAAGGATAAATATTATCTTAATATGGCTCTCGTCCCTAGTAGAGAGAGAATGTTAAGCCACCCGAAGAGCCAGTAGATGGAGCAAGGGGAGTTAAAAGCAAGAGAATGTCTTGTTGAAGTTTTCAGAATAAGGTGATAGACAGAGATGTTAGTAGTGAAATAAGAAGAGAGTTAATGAAGCATTATGAGTAAGATGTCAACATGGATGACAACAGTAGATTAAAACAAAAATGGCAGTATTACAGAGTCTATAGTCAGGGGAAGATTATAGGTCATAACGACACATCCTCATTTCGAGAAATAAATTCGTCACTCTAACATGATTACCAAAAGGAAAAATTTAGATCCCAGAGTAATAGAAATCAGTATGGGCAGGTGAACAGGATAAACTAAACATGAATTAGGGACTGAGTGATAATTAGCATCCTAAGAATTCAGATTGCGTTGCGGCGATAATAGAATGGATAACAAAAGAAGATTCATGAGAAATTTAGAGAATGGTCATTCAGGAAAACGCTTCCCTAAAGCAAGCAATGTGAGCAAAGTTAAGCTTAAGGGACTGTATGTGCCAATTATACTAAGTGTCACCCTCGCGAGCAAGGAATTTTGTTATCCTTGGTACAGAAGCAGTACCACAAGGCGAGTAAGGGTAATCGATTATGTGAAAAGACGTCAAATATGAAAAGGTAAAACATCTATAGGCAGATTGTCGTAGCTCTAGCTCTTAGTACTTCCCTAAAGGGGGGAATATGGAGTGATGTGGCGTGAAGTCAGAATTTAGTGGTTCTAGTAATCATAGAGTGGTAAAGGAAGAATGAGGTAAAATAAAAAAAATAATGAGATTGAACTTATTCAAAGCCTACCGATATGCTACGATACCACTGCATTATGCAAACACGACGTCAAGGAAAGGAAGTAAGGGTTCCTGCCCGAAATGTTATTGATAGATAAGGAGCCAGTGTAAGAGGTAAGTTAAAACAAAGGAAATAACCTAAGAAAGATTACGCGGGGCATTGATATGATAATGGGCCAACGAGTAGTTGGTAGTTGATTAAGGAAGAGCCTAGTTATGGCTAAACAAGAGGTTACAGACGAGTCAGCAGATCATGCAAGATAAACATAGTAAAACCCAATATAGTGAATTCAGCCTCACAGTAATGTCATTGAAATACTTGAGATATATTCAGATATGAGTTAGGGTAGTTAAAGGTACTGTATGAGTATTACGGGAATAAAAGAGAGTGCCATTGGGAAGACATTCAAGATATCAGTTAAGAAGCAAACCTACAAGCACAAGGGTGTGGAGGTAAGTTACTACGGATAATTATAGGCAAGGTAGGACATCAAAAGCTCCGTCGAGTATACAATGTAATAAGCTCACAACTTTACAAGAATCAGAAGATCCTCCCTAAATACTACAATGAAAGACTAGCTGTGGAAGTAAGGAAGAATGCTTCAACCAAAGCACAGTGACCTAAAGAGGAAATGGTTGTGTAACAACAGTCTAACTACAAAATTATATGCACTCCAAAAAAAAGTTGCACCTACCATGGCTAATGAGCTGGGAGTAAAACAAAAAGTAATTTTCTAGACCATATGAGTTGCAAAAAAACTTCAGCATGCATGAGAACTTAGATAAGCTAAGTATGCATGCAAAAAGAGGGAAAAAGACTAGAAAAAGTAATTACTTACATTTAAAGAAAGCTGAGAAGGAACGAAAAGGATTATTCGATTAATGACCCAGAGTTAGTTACGTTATGAATGCACTTAAGAGTTTGGAGTTTTATACATGAAACATATATGTTGGCAATCATACAGACGTAGAATACTCCAGTATAAGTTAAAAGAAAGAATTAAGTCCAGGTCATAGACAAATGATTGAATTGTTAAAGGATTGTATCATGGATATTCCATAGTGTCCATGAATGGCTAAAGGAATAACTAATACCATGAGCCGCAGATCGGAAGATAGCTTAAGCCTACATGAAGGTTAATCAGAGGGAAGTGGAAACTAAAGAGTTACACCAACTAAGTAAATCAGGAGCCTGAGTGTTGGACCAAGAAAATTATAGACAGAAATTCTATTTTCTAATTGTTCACATAATGCGCCGAAATGGCCTCTGGTCACCCGGGACCACAACAAAATATGCGTACAAGTCCAAAAACATCATACTAACCTATTAGAATCATTAAAAAACTGATCCGAGGTCGTTTACAAAATAAGTTGACCGTTGTCACCTCTAGTTGTGTTTAAAGCCAATAATCATATTTTCTTTAAAATTCTGATATAAGCTTTCTAAAAAATAATAAGGATCATGCACGCAAGTCATATATCATCGGATAAAGCTACTAGATGTCCCGAAACATAGAAAATGAAGCTAGTACTCAAAATAACCTATCAGGTCATCACACAAACAATCCAACATCTTCTTATCAATATAAAGAATAAAGTCAGTCATTATTCCCAAATGTTCTTCTCTTCTATATTTAATCGTTAGAGTTTTACCGTCGACTATTCTTCTTTCTTTTCTTTTCCAGAAAAACTCTCATTATAGTACAATGTAAGTTCTCATATAATTCTTTAATCTATGTAGAATAGTATCTTATTCAATTGGTAGTTATCTTATTTCTTTGAATTACTTGGCATTTTTATTTTTATTTTTAAAAAGTATTACCATGTAATAGCATGTCGTTGTAATCAACATAGCCTATATGTAAGAGAGAAATAGAAAAGTTAGGTGGCACCTCTCTTAAGCAAAAAAGGCATATTCATCTTTTTTTCTCTAAATTATTTTTTGAAGTTTTTATCATTCATTCAATTTAGTTTACATTAATATATTTTTATAACTCACACTTTTTATCTTCATAACCTATACTTTTAATAATATCAATCACTCCCATACATTTCATATCCATAACTCTCAAATGTTTAATGTGTAACTTTATGGTAATTGTTCTTTTTTTTAATACTATTTTCCCCTTCATTTCTCTCATTTAAGTTGTTTAACACAACAGAGTAATCAAGAACCCAATGTAGCAGTTTTCTAGAACATATCGCACGTAGCTTAACACTTGAATACCATTTCCATTTATCTTTATTGTCTTTTATTTGCTTTAAAATTTAAAATTTTACTTTCATAACACATACCACCTTCACTTATACTATTTATAATATTCATAACTCATATGCATTTCATATTCATAATCACCAAATATTAAATTTAAAAAGTAACACACCTTATGGTATTCATCTATTATTTCCTATATAAATTCATAACTTTGTTTCATGAGACCCCTACCCAAAGTTACTCTTTTCACCCTTTATCTTTTTTGTTTAGCAAATCCACTAGGCGAGGTGTCTAGGGCTAGTTTTTTTTTATATATATAAAATAAATTAAAAAACAATGTCAATGAGTCTATGAAATGTATCTTCGTGCCTAATGAAATTACATACTCCCTATTATGAATCTTGAGTATCACACAATGTACTAAAAAGTGGCTAATGCAATAAGATATTACATTACAGAGATGGCCACAGTTCGTAAAACTTTTGATTTTGCCATGTTGGCTCTTCTTATTGATGATTTTTAGCATTGAAATGATTATGTGCTTTGCATGAAACAGTGCATTCTCATGTGTTAAGAACATGCAAAAAGATGAGCTATAGTAATTTGAGACCAAATACTGCATTTTATCAAGTGTCCAATCGTGAGATTTCATGGTGAGTGTGTCCTTTTGCGCCCTGTTTTCGTTCATGATCCTTGTTTTTAAGTGTGAATCCCTTGATAGCATGCCTTCCTCGTGTGTCATAGGTGATTTTGTTGCTTATCCTTTCCTGGTTGTCCTCTTCTTGAAACCCATAGAGTCCTTTGAAAGCTAGTGTCTCGCCCACATACCACTGGGCAGTGTTGTGACTATGGTATCTTGTGTCCAGAATTTCATCACAATTGGTTCCTTTGTATATGTATCCTCTCCTAGCCCATCTTCCTTGCATATCAGTAGTGATGTTAATGTATAGCATCTTCTTGTTATCCAACTCATGTGATCTGTGCAATGACTCAAACCACATTGCCTCAACCGAGAAAATTTGGGCAGTGTTGAAAATTTTCCTTTGTTTCTGTCCTTATCAGCTTGCATTCTACTGTTGTTTGCTAAATTTATTACTTTCCTTAACTTATTGGGACAACGGACATGAAGATTTCCATGCAACAGTTCCCCTATACTATTGTAATCACTTAGCATTTTCCTTAGAATCTTCAATGCCATGCTTATGCCTATCCTTGCTTCCCTCCCAGTAAAATGAGTACATAGTACTAATTCCACCAACTGGAAGTTGTTCAAAGAGTAGGGCATGACCACATTAAGATTTCCTGCAAAAAAGAAATCAAGGTTAGTGAAAAAACTAATCGCCATGCTCTTCTCCATATGGATTTGAGCATAGTGATTGATTGTATGTTCTCAAGTGGAATCAATTTCCTCTGCATTGCTGTATGTGTGAATATTCCTGTGTGATTTTCCTTGGATCCTTGTACGTAGTGTTGAAGAGCTGGACTGCATTGAGTTTATCCATAGGATTCCCCTTGCTCCTTGATTCAATAGCACATGCTGCATATTTCTGGGCAGCATACTCTTGTACTTCCATCTTGGTGCAATCCTATTGTGTGGATCATATTGAAAACCACCACGAGTCCCTCTAATGTCTGTAACTTCTATAGGTATTGTAAGAATGATTGACCCTTGAACCATGAAGGTAATGTTCATTATACTGCACATTAGCCACTTCTATAATCCCTCCAAGTTCATGCTTATGCTTACCATACTTACTCCTTTAAGGGAATGAGCACTAAGTGCTCATACCACCCATTGAGCTCGTTAAATATGATAAGGCATTAAGACAATAACATTTCCTGCATAAAAGAAAACAAGGTTAGTGAAAAAATGATCAACATATACTCCTCCCAAAGAATTTGAACATGCTGATCTAGTGAACTCTCCCGTCCCCTACACATCCTTAGTTCCTCCCTCCTTAATTCTTGGCAACCTTTACCCTCAAGTATGGACATTGCAATTTTTCCTAATTTACTATCCTCCTCCCTTGAATATCCAGTTGCCAGAAATCTTGGCATTCTATATCTCCATAACCACTTCCAACCTGCAAAACCTCAATGCTTCTACAATAGCCACTTCCTTTGACTCTGTGATTGTAGACTCATATATTTCCTTTCCCGCTGCATAACATATATCTCCAGTTTCATTCCTTATGTAGTATACAATTGCACTCCTTCCTGGTTTCCCCTTTCGACGCACCATCTATTTTACTTTGAGCCAGCATTCCCCTGGCAAATCCTAGCAAACTTTGTCAATCTTCAATCGAGTAGTATAATTTTCCATCCTAAATAGTAATTCATGTCGTTTGTGTGGAGCATTACACACTCATGGCTTTCTTACTTGTACAAGGCCTTGTAGACTGGATGAGACTTGGTATATCACATGACTAGTTGAGACAGTATCTCCATACTTCATGCTATTCCTTCTCTTCCATAATTCCCACACTACACAAGAAGGTAAAGCCTGCATAATTGGTTTGAGCCTAGCACAAACCTTGGCAGTCCAACATTTGGTAATACCTTGATGCATTGTCAACCCCTCCATGTCAATACCTTCCCTGGAAAGAAAGTACCTCCAAACATTTCTTGCAGTCTCAGAATTGAAAAACATATGTTGTAGAGTTTCATCCTTTAGTTGTGTACAACACCAGCATTTTGAGGGCATATAATATCCTAGTCTCCTCATGAAGTCATATAGAGGTAATTTTTCTTTCCAAACTTTTCACGTGAAAAATGCAATTTTGAAAGGTAGGCCCTTCACCCAAATCATCTTATAAGTCGCTCTTGGTTCATCTCTCCTTGTCAAATAATCCCAGGAATTTTTAACACTGAAGTAGCCTTGAGTTTCCAACATCCAATAAGGGATGTCAAGTACCTCATGCATAGTAGGTTCCTTGATTATTTCAACAATATACAGGGCATATTCCTCAGGTAAAACCTCCATAAGTCTATCTACATTCCATGCAACCTCCTCAACCACATCATATACATTATGAACTGACACGTCTATCCCAAAATCTTAAGGAGCAATGAAGTGCAAAGCTCTAAATCCTGTCCAGTTGTCATACCAAAAAAGTGAGGATCCCATCTTTGGATGCCACATTACTTGGTGCTCAATTAAATTCATACTCTCTAACATCTTCCTCCATACATGTGACCCTTTCCTTCATGGAGCAATCACATAATTCATTTTTTTACAATACTTCTGGCTCATAAATGAGCTCCACAGACTTGGCTTGGTTCGATAGTTCCACCCTAATTTGCAGAACAATGGTTTAGATACATCGTACAGTGATCTAAAGCCAATTCCACCCTCTTCATATGGCATACACAAGGTGTTCCAAGATGCCCAATGCCTACTATTGCCTCCTACTGAGCTACTCCAAAATACTGATCAAATATTTTATGCAACTTGTTTATAACATAGTTAGGAGGATTTACTGTAGAGAGTAGGTGTATGGGCATATTCTGAAGCACCTGAGCAATCAACACAACTCTGCCTCCTATAGAAAACAACTTCCCCTTCCATGCTTGCAATTTGTCCAGTACCTTAGTGATCAATGGGAATTCCTACCTTTTGATCCCAGTGATTCTTTCAACTTTTGTAGCCACCTCAATACTTGTTGAATGGTGATGTAAACTGCATATTTACGCTTGTTCACCACCTGCCCAGATACAGCCTCATATACACTTGAAACTTCCATTATTAATCGCAGAGATGTAGCATCAGATGAAGAGAAAATAATAGGGTTGTCTGCGTAGGCTAAATAGTTGATTTTGGGACTCCATTTAGGCATGCTAAAGCCATAGAAATACAAGTTCAAATGTAAAGCATTTAGACCCCTCGACAGTGCCCCAACAGCTAGAATAAATAGGGTGGGTGACAATGGATCCCCTTGCTTGACACCTCTTGATGAGTTGTAAAACCCATAAGCCTGCCCATTGATGAGCACATAATACCAATTTTTTGACATAATTCAAAACACTAAACCAATAAATCTCTCAGAAAACCCCATCTTCCTAAACACTTTAGTCAAAAAGATCCAAGACAACCTGTTATATGCCTTAGTCATGTCGAGCTTCATTACCACATTTGGTCCAGCTTTTGTTCTGAGCCTAATGTCTGTAATTATCTCCTGAGTGAGCAGTACATTTTCAACGATGCTCCTCCCTTTCACAAATCCAGCTTGCTCCTCGAAAATAATATTAGGCAATAGCCTCACTAGCCTCTCATGAATCACCCTTGAAATGACTTTGTTGGTAAAATTGCTAAGGCTTATAGGCCTCATATCAGAAAATGTTGTCACCTCTTTATTCGTAGGTAAAAGGACTAGATTTGTGTGAGTCACATATTTTGGTAATGCATGGCCATTGAAAAAAGCTCTTACCATATAGAATAGATCATCTCCAATTATGTCCCAACAGGAATGATAGAAGTTGCCTATGTAACCATCTGGCCCTCCTGCACTGTCTCCATTTAAACCAAACACTACATTTTTAACCTCTTCTTTTGTTGGCTGCTTCACCAGTTCTGAATTCTGCTCCATATCAACCAGTCTAGGCACATGATTTAGTATGTTAAATAATGTAGGGACTGTTGTTTCTCTAAACTGATCTTCATAGAATTTAACTGCTTCAACAATAATTTTTTCATCTTCCTCAACCCAGTTACCTCGACTATTTTGAATCATTTTGAGTTGCAGCCGCTTCCTTCGACCATTGACTTGAGCATGAAAGCATTTGGTGTTCTTGTCACCATATTTGAACCAAGCCATTCCTGATTTCTATTTCAATTATTGTTCCTCCAAGGCAAGGAATCTGATCAGCTCTGCCTACACTTTCTGTAGTCTCTCCCTATTCATCTTTGTAGGACTACCTTTAAACTGAGCTTCATGAAACATAACTACTTCCTCCAAACTTGTAATCTTCTGAAGTATGTCACCATATGTTGAGCTACTCCGAGCTGACAATGCCTTTTGTAGCTTCTTTAACTTGTAATTAAACATGACAAATGGATTTTCACAGGAGTCTGCATACCAGTTCTATATCACTACTTCTTTGAATGACTCATGCTTAAGCCAAAAATTAAGAAACCTCAAAGGTTTCTTCACTGGAGCAGCCTCTATGTCACACTTCATAACATGGGGTTGTGATATGATCCAATCTTCAACAGATCTGTTACTTCAATTCCTGGGAAAGTTTACTGAAATTCAACATTTGCTAGACATCTATCCAGCCTCTTGAAAATACAATACTCTTCTGCCCTACCATTCCACCAAGTAAATATACTACCATTGAAGCCAAGATCAAATAAGTTACATGAATTGATGCAGTGTCGAAAGTCATCTATTTCATTCAATGATGCTGGCAATTCACCAAACTTTTCTTCCTCATCCTAAATAACATTAAAATCACCACCTACAAGTCATGGAACAGACATGTCCCCTGCCATTGTATACATTGAGTCCCATAATTATATTCTCTCAATGGCGTCACATTTAGCGTATACCCAAATAAGAATAAGCTCTACATGTGTTTCAGTATGGAAAATTCGTAGTGTCAGCTGCTGTACCATGTTATACATAATAGTAACATCAAATACCTTATGAATGAAAGCCCAAATCTTGTTTGACACATTTTGCAATTGATTGCGCAAAACCAATTTTTCTTCTATATCTCTCCAATTTTCCAGCTTGTTGCATTGGCTCCATTAATCTTATAAATTCAAAATGGTGCTGCCTATGCATCTTGATAAGTCTCTCAAAAGCTTGTTGAGTGTTTATTGACTTTATATTCCAGATAAGTGTATCCATTACAGATTATTTGATTTGGTTAGAGTCCTCCTCGTTTGTACACCACCTATATGCAAAGTAGTGTTGTCTTTCTGCTATTTCTTCCTTCCTTTTGCTGCTGATTTAGCCTTTTCAATATGCCTAGGTGATAGATCACCCTGCCTAGCTACATTGAGGAAATTCTGCACTGTAGATTCTTGATCCAAATCCTTGCCTGTTCGGTCAACTTCTTCATCTGCATCACTGGCATCATTAACTCCTAGTGCAGCCAAAATATTTGGTTTTTGAAGTTTAGGCACCATAGCTTGTTCCTCTCCTTTATTCTACAACTTCAATTGTGTGCAATTCAATGGAACAATATCTTTAGGTTGAATTGGAGGTTGTGCATTGAGCAACTGCTCATTCCCAATATTTGCATTCTCCTTTTGATTATCATAAACAATCACCTTTTGTACTGCAATCTCCCCTGTTCCTCCTGGATAAATAGCATCAGTCCCTTTCCCTTGAGAATACTCTATACCTATTCCATCGCTTCTTGTTGCAACCTGCATATCTTTTACTTCTACCTGCTCATTGGACTCCATATTAACATTGTTTGGATTTTCTTCAGAAGTGTTATTAGCTGTAACAATGGGATCTCCATTTACACTTTGTTCCTCTCCCTGTTGATCATCATGAACCGGTTCATCATCAGCTGGTACTCCGTCTAGAACTTCACCTTCATCAGAATCCTTCTCTTAGATCCAGCAGATTTATTGTCAGGGGTTTTGGCCAATTCTCTATCCCCAAGAGTATCTTGCGATGGTATGTCCTGACATGATGTATTAATATCAACTGCATTGTCCTTGAAGGTTCTTTGTACCCACTGAGCAGTTGATTCCTTAGTTCTATTTGTCTCCTTCCCATTCCCAGCTGGAGTGGTATCCACACGACCATTTGTTTAACAAATCCCAGCTAAATTAGGATTAAAAACTGGTGCTGCTGGATTAAACTTCCCAACATTATTAGCATTAGATTTCCGCCTTTGTTGAGCTGCTATTTGATTCCCAGTTACTGGATATCTAGGACTTGTTTGATCATCCATTAACATCAATTGATTACCATTTTCTTTCTCATCACCCATCACCTCTAAAACTGCAAACTTATTTCCCACTTGAACCTGGTTATTTGCTCCTTGGTCGACTGGTACTATTCCTCATCATCCATCACCTCACCATCACACAACTGGGTCTAGTTTTATTGATATTAGCCATATCTAGATGCAAAGTCTTTCCCACTACTGAAGCTAAAGAAAATAGATATTCCTTAACAAAAAATGTAGGTGATAAACTTGGAAATGATATCCACGCCATGGCTTTAGGAGTTTCCTCACCAGCTTTAAATTTAGAATCATATATCAAAGGCCTCAACTCATACTCGTATACATCCTTGTCCTTAATGTAATAAGCATTTTTTCGAAGTAAAACTAATAAAATCCTGCCATTATACCATTCTTATTAGAACATGCATGTCCCTTAGAGCATCAATATTACACTCACCTTCGATACCATACTGTCCAGGGATTATGCGACGTTACTTTTGTAGGTATGTCCAGCCATAAGTTAGTTTTCCAACGATAGCATACTGTAGGCTTTCGATCACGTTCATTCTTTCAACTTCTTCTTCTGTAAACTGGACAACAGTTTTGCCATTCAATAACGCAGCTCTACGAAGGGGAATAGCTTCAAGAGTGGTCGCCCGTTCGTGTATGGCTGCATTTAACGTACTAGGTTTGAGCAGTTTTGAGTAATCCATTGGCTGAGAATTGGTGTTTGGGGCAGTAGAGTTTGGGGTGAGGGTGGGGGGGGAGGGCTGACCAGCCGATAACAATGGTTGCCCGCCGGACATGGCAACCATTAAAGCTCAAAAGAGCTTGGTCGCTATTTTTCTCTCTCTACTGCAATATAGGATTCATGTTTTAGTTTGGCTCTGTCACGACCCAAAAATTCCACCTTAGGGTCGTGATGACACCTAGTTTATAAGACTAGGTAAGCCTATCACATAACACGATCAACATATTAATAACAACGCAAATATTAATAAAAGCTGAAAAAGTACGATAACATAACCAAAAATAGAAATACAATAGTCAAATTCCCAAACACACTAATACTGAGTCATAAGCTCGATAGAGAGTGTACAAGAAGTATCAAAATACAACATTATTTTGGATACAATAAACAGTAGTAAGGAATCAACATAAGGTGACTTCAATGCCTGTGAGCGGAACAACATATATACCTTGAAGTCTCTGCAGCTCTGGCTCAACTCTCTAGTGTCCAGCACGATACGATATACCTGGATCTGCACAAAAATATGCAGAAGCATAGTATAAGTACACCACAATCTATACCCAGTAAGTGTCAAGACTAACCTCGTTTAAAGTAAAAACATTCACTAGTAAAAATAACATGTGAAAGATATCAAAATAAAACTAACAACAGAAAATATAACGAAACAAATATTAACCACCTCGAAGAATGTTTAACAACAAGTCAATGTAAGAAAATGTGCATTTGCCAACAACATATCAATGGGACCAGGTCATGTGATAACATATTGGATTCCACCAACGACACATAAAACACAAGGGAAAGTCATTTAATAAAAATAAGAATTTGATCAAAACATCAACCCTCGGTTCCAACATATAAACAATAACAGGAATCACCCCCGATATATCTCATAACTATCCTCCACAACCTACTCTTATGTCGCCGCATGCACATTAATAATAGAATGCCAAATCTAGTCATAAATCTAGTCATAATGGAATGCCATTAACAACATAATGCACATTAACATTATCTCGACTACCCATAAAACCACAAGTCCATATAGATGTTTGGTTTTCAAATGCCAGTCCAATTTGACCCTCAAATCTCAAATTTTTATTTTTCAAAACATAATAAAAATCCCAAAAATTCCAGAGAATGTTGCAAAAGTGACACTCACTTAGCATATGCGATGAAATACACCTGCGCAAAAGCGACCTGCTCCCAACCCAACCCACTTCACATTTGTGAGGCTTGCGACGCAAATGCAAAGCCTACCATCCACTGCCCCCTTCGCAAATGCGATTGTTACTTTGCAAATGGAGTATATGAAAATGTGAACTGGTGCTCGCATTTTCTATAACTGTAGCACCAGCACACAAGTAATGATGAATCAAGTCCAAACCAATCTGAAACATGTTTGCAACTCACCCGAGCCCTCGGGGCTCCACACCAAACATTCGCACAAGTCTAGAAATATCATACGATCTTGCTCGCGATCTTATCGCAAACTCAAAAGACATTCAGAACTACGAGTCAGACACCAAAACACATAAAATTCATGATGAAACTCAAGAACCGATAAAATCACAACCAAGTGTTTGATTCTTATCAAACCAACTTTGAATGACACCAAACATTGCACACAAGTTTAAAATGCCAAAACGGACGTAATCCAAGTATCGAAACCAAAATCCAAACCCGATAGCCACAAAGTCAACCTATGGTCAAACCTAGGAAATTTCTAAGCCTCCAAATTGCCAACTTTCGGCAAGAAGAACCAATTTAACATAGGAACATCCAAATCCAATTCTGAGCATATTCCTAAGTCCAAAATCACCATAAAAACCTATTGGAACAATCAAAATACCGTTATGTGGTCATTTTCACAACAGTCAAACCTCAGTCAACACTCTTAACCTAAGTTCCAAACTAAGAACCAAGCATTCCAAATCAACCCAAAACCTTCGCGAAACCTGACCAACAATCCCTGCAAGTCACGAAACCACAAATACAAATACAGGAAGATTCAAAAAGGAAAAACAGGATCAAATACACAAAACAGTTGGTCGAGTCGTTACATTCTCCCCCTCTTAAACAAACATTCATCCTCCAACAAGTATAGAGACATACTTGAAAAGCCAAAAAAGGAGGATAACGGCAACAAATATCATGGTCGGTCTCCCAAGTCGCCTCCTCGACCGGTTGACCTCTCAATTGAACCTTCACCGATTAAATGTTCTTCGACCTCAACTTTCGGACCTGCTAGTCAAAAATAGCCACCAGCACCTCAACATAGGTCAAATCCTTGATAGGTTGGACTGAGCTGGAATTTAACACATGTGACGGATCTCCATAATACTTCCGGAGCATAGAAACACGAAAAACGTGATAAACTCCCAATAAACTAGGTGGCAATGCAAGTATGTAGGCCACCTCACCCACTCTCTCAAGTATCTCAAAAGGACCACTATACCGAGGTCTCAACTTTCCCTTCTTACCGAACGTCATCAAACCCTTTAGGGGAGAACATCTGAGTAGAAACTTCTCACCCACCATGAATGATAAATCACGAGCCCTCATATCAACATAACTCTTTTGCTTGTACTGCGATGTATGATGCCGCTTTTGAACCAACATCACCTTCTCCAAAGCATCGCAGACAAAATCAGTGCCCATCAAACTAGCCTCCCCAGGCTCAAACAAAAATACCGGAGAACGACATCGCCTCCCATATTAGGCCTCATACGGAGCCATCTAGATGCTCGATTGATAGTTGTTGTAGGCGAACTCTGCTAGTGGTATGAACTGGTCCCATGAGCCACCAATCCGTCTAGGGATGAAATGTCGTACTCACCTTCATCAAAGTTCCTCAAGGTACGCGGACGCCAAACCACAATATCTATAGTGATACGCTCCCACTTCCACTCCGGAATATCCTCTGAAGTAAACCATCCGGTCTATGATACTGGTACTTAACCTGTTGATAGTTCAAACAGCAAGCCACATGCTCCACAATATCTTTCTTCATTCTTCTACACCAGTAGTGCTGCTTCAAATCATGGTAAATCTTCATCGCACCTGGATGAATGGAATACCGCGAACTATGGGCCTCCTGAAGAATCCCCTCCAGCAACCCATCCACAATGGACATACAAATTTCGCCTTGAAGTCTCTATACCAAATCATCACTAATAGTCACCTCCTTAGCATCATCGTTTTGCACCGTGTCCTTGAGGACAAGAAACTGGGGATCAGCATACTGATGTGCCTTGATACACTCAAACAAAGACGATCACGACACAACACAAGCAAGAACCCGTCTAGGCTCTGAAATATCCAACCTCACGAATCTATTAGCCAAAGATTGATTATCCAAAGCTAACAATCGCTCCCCAACTGGAATAAAAGCAGGACACCAAGGCTAACAATCGCTCCCCAACTGGAATAAAAGCAGGACACCCCATGCTCTCAGCCTTCCTACTCAAAGCATCGTCCACCAAATTGGCCTTTCAAGGATGATAAAAAATGGTGATATCATAGTCCTTTAGTAGCTATAAGCACCTCTGTTGCGTCAGGTTCAGATCCTTTTTGTTTGAATAAGTGTTATAGTCTCATGTGATTTGTGAACACTTCAAATGACACACCGTAAAGATTATGCCTCCAAATCATAAGCCCGTAAACAATGGATGCTAACTCAAAATTGTGCATCGAGTAGTTATTCTCGTAAGGCCTCAACTCACAATATATTGCATAAGAACCCGATGTTGAAGGTAAAACCAGAACTGGAGCTGTAGTCAGAGTAGTTTTGAGCTTTGGAAAGCTATCCTCACTCTTGTCTCACCACCTGAATGCGGCCCCATTATGAGTCAATCTGGTCAAAGGAGCTGCGATGGATGAAATCCCTTCCACGAAACAACAATAATATCTAGCAAAACCTAGAAATATCCGGAGCAGTGGAAAGTCGGGGCTAACTCTAAACTTCCTTAATCTTCTTCATGTCCACCTTAATCCCCTCAATAGACACCACGTGACCAAAGAACGCCACCCAATCTAGCCAAAACTCGAACTTGTAGAATTTGGAATATAGCTTCTTCTCCCTCAAAGTCTGGAGCATCATCCTTAAGTGCTACTCATGCTCCTCTCGGATGTAGGAATATAATAGTATATCATCAATAAATACAATGATGAAGGAATTGAGATACGACTGGAACACTCTTTTCATCAAGTGCATAAAAGGTGTTGGGGCATTGGTCAGCCCGAATGACATCACAAAGAACTCGTAGAGACCATAGCAGGTCCTGAAAGCCGTATTCGATATATCCGACTCCCGGATACTCAATTGATGGTACCCCAATTTCAAATCATTCTTTGAGAATACCGTAGCACTATGAAGTTGATCAAATAAATCATCAACATGTGGTGGTAGGTACTTGTTCTTAACCATAACCTTGTTCAGCCACTTGTAGTCAATACACATCCTCAGAGAGTCGTATTTCTTCTTCACAAATAGAACTACGGCACCCTAAGGTGAGACACTCGGTTTGATGAAATCTTTATCAAGTTTATTCTCTTTTGGGTGGCATGCCCGGTAGGTCTACTAGAAATATATTTGGAAACTCGCTCACTACTAGAACTGACTCAACGGTAGGAGTATCAGCACTAACATACCTCGTAAAGGCTAAGTAGCCCAAGCACCCCTTTTAAACCATCAGTTGTGCCTTTAGAAAATGATACTACACTACTAGGTAAATGACCCAATGCACCTCTCAAGTCCATCCTCAGCAACCCCAGCATAGCTAACGTCACGGTATTAGCATGACAATTAAGAATAGTGTGATTTGGTGACAATCAATCGATACCCAAAATCACATCAAAATCTACCATATTGAGTAACAGAAGGTCAACCCTAGTCTTAAGGAGTTGAAGGGACAACTTTAGGAGTTTATTGCTAAGGGTTTCATTAGGCCTAGTGTGTCCCCTTGGGGTGCACCGATTCTATTTATGAAGAAGAAGGATATAGTGGAGATGCTGCAGGTTCAGTTCTGTGTGCCGAATGTGGATGTGATGCGAGATTTGAAACTGGTGGAGGCTCACAGTTCATAGTATTCCATTCATCGTGGTGCCACAAAGATGTACCAAATTTGAGGTAGCACTAGTGGTGGGTGAGGATGGAGAATGATATTGTTGATTATGTTACATGGTGTTGAACTGTCAACAAGTGAAGTACGAGCATCAGAAATTAGGTGGTTTGCTTCACAGGCTTGACATTCCAGAGTGGAAGTGAAAGCGTATCACTATGGATTTTGTAGTTAGACATCTATGGGCCTTGAGGACATTTGATGTAGTATCGGTCATTGTGGACAGACTGACCAATTCTTGACACTTCATTCCAGTTGTGATATATATTCTTCAGAGCACTTGGCTCAGATTTATATTCGTGATATTGTTTACCTTCATGGTGTGCCCGTATCTATTATCTCAGATTGAGGCACTCAGTTCACATTGTAATTTTGTAGAGCAGAGCAGCGAGATTTGGGCACATAGGTAGAGTTGGGCACATAGGTAGAGCTTAGCATAGCATTTCATCCCTAGACATATGGGTATTCCGACCACACTATTCAGATCTTGGAGGACATGTTATGTGCATGTGCCATTAACTTTGGAGATTCATGGGATCAGTTTCTTCCGTTAATAGAGTTCACCTACCATAACAGCTATCAGTTGAGTATCCATATGGCTCCTTATGAGGCTTAATAAAGGAGGCAATGTCGTTCTCCAGTTGGTTAGTTTGAGCCTATGGAAGATAGGCTGTAAGGAATTGACATGTTCCATGATGTTTCGGAGAAGGTGAAGTTGATTCAGGAGTGGCTTCGTATAGCTAAATATAGGCAGGAGAGTTATGATGAAATGAAGGCTCGTAATGTTGCATATATGGTGGGGGAGAAGATTCTTCTTAGAGTTTCACCCATGAAGGGTGTGATGAGGTCCGGGAATAGGGACAAGTTGAGCCCAAGGTATATTGGTCCTTTGGAGGTTCTGGAGAGAGTGGAATAGGTGGCCTAAATACTTGCCTTAACACCTAATCTATGAGGGGTACACTAAATATTTCATGTTTCAATGCTCCGAAAGTATTATGGTGATGCGTCACATATTTTAGACTTCAAAACGGTGAAGTTGGATAGGGATTTGACTTACGATTTGGAGCTGGTGGCTATTTTGGATCGGCAGGTTTGGAAGTTGAGGTCAGAGAATATAGCGTCAGTGAAGGTGTATTAGAGAGGTCAGCTAGTGGAGGATGCTACTTAGGAGACTGATCAGTAGAGGCATAGCAGATATCCTCACCTTTTTGACACTCCAGGTACGATTCTAGACTCGTTTAAGGATGAACTCTTGTTTAAGAGGGGGAGAATATAATAACATGGCATGTTGTTTTGAGTACTTTAGAATAGGTTCCCCTATTCGGTGCTTTACGTCTCTGTTTTTTAGTTTTCATAACATGCTAGGTGGTTGGTTGGGCTTCA
This sequence comes from Nicotiana tomentosiformis, assembly GCF_000390325.3. NCBI lineage: Eukaryota > Viridiplantae > Streptophyta > Magnoliopsida > Solanales > Solanaceae > Nicotiana > Nicotiana tomentosiformis. The sequence goes on from NC_090819.1 coordinate 131,355,784, forward strand.
GTGATGTTTTGCAGTGAATTGGAACACTTAGTACCAAGGTTGGAAGCTTAAGTTAAAAGAGTTTACCAGAGTTTGACCTTTGCAAAGATAACTCCGGAATAGGGTTTCGATGGTTCCAATAGCTTTGTATGGTAATTTTGAACTCATTCCAATGTCCGGATGTTGATTTGGAAGTGTGTAGGTTAATTTGGTGTCGTTTGGAGAAAGTTGGAAAATGGAATGTTTGGAAGGTTAATAGGTTTAATTGAGAGTTAAATTTGATGATATCAGGTTAGTATCTTGATTTCGAGAGTTGAGATAGGTCTGTTGAGTCATTTGAGACTTTCATGTAAAATTTTGGGTCCTTTAGAGTTTATTTGACACGGTTTGGAATGAGTTTTAAAAGATGAAGGTTCATTAGTTCATTAGGCTTAAATTGAGGTCTGATTTGAGGTTTTGATGTTGTTTTATTTTATTTGAGGCCTCGAGAAGGTTCTTGTTATGTTTTAGGATTGATTTGTATGTTTGGACGGGGTCCCATGGGCCTTGGGGGTGTTTTAGATAGAGCTCGGGCCATTTTGGGATTGGGTGTTATTGTTGAAGCTTTTGACTTTTGGCGCTTTCGCAACTGCAGTGGGATTGGCCGCAGATGCAAAGACACGGGTTCGACTTTTGTTGCACAGGTGTAGGGTTTTCTTTTCCATAAGAGGTTTGTACAAATCCACAGAAACGGATAGGCTTCTACGAGGAGGGGTCCACATAAGGGGAGTTTGGCTGAAGAATCATGGACCGTAGATACGGAAGGGCTCCACAGGTGCGGGAGTATGTCCATAGAAGCGATAGGTCTGGATATAAGTGGAGTTCACGGGTGAGTGATTTTGGAAGCAAATATAATATCGCAGGTGCGTTGTTATGGACCATAGATGCAATTTTGCTGGTGGACTCTATAATATCGAGGGTTTGAGTGTTTTTCTCATTTTTGTTTTTGCGGAGCTCGGTCCAAGGCGATCTCTAAAGTGATTTTCCTAATTGAAGAGCTAATTTAAATTTAATCACTTTTGATGATAAATATTGATTAATCCACCTAATATTCATGAATTTAAGTTGGTCTTTGGGGTTTTTTAGACTATGTTATTTGAGAGTGATATTTGATTATTTGAGGGATGATTTGTTGTTGGAATTTGATAAATTTGGTATGGTTGGACTCTTAATCGAATGGGTATTTGGAATTTATGAGTTTGTTTTGGTTCCGAGGCACGAGCCTGGGGTTGACTTTTTGGGATGGCTTTTCTATTTTCGTTAAAGTTCTTAGCTTTATTATTTGAAATCAATTCCTATGGCTTTTATTCATTATATTTTGTTAATTTGGCTAGATTCGGGTCGTTCGGAGGTTGATTCACGTGGGATGGGCATGTTAGAGGAGTGATTTTGCTTGATTGAGGTAATAACATACCAAAACATGGTTGAGGCAGTAATTTCCTGAGTTATTTGTGATATGTACGCACTATGGGTGGTGCACATGTGCTGGGCTGAGCGCATGTGCATGCACCGGGTGTTTATCCATGCTCGGGGTAGTGCTTAGGTTATGAAATTCCTTGAATAGATTGTTAGGATATATGTTGTGATGTTTCTTATATTTGTACCTCGTTGTGACCTAATTGAGCCATATTTGATGTTTCATAGAGGTCTGTCTCATGATTTAACTTGATAATTATTGTTTTTGTGATGGAATTGCTAATTTGAGTTACCATAGCACACTTTGCACCTACATACACCATACCATGTCATTTATATCAGTCCAGGAGTATGATATTTGATATTCATTGGTCATGTACATGTAATCTTGTATATATGTTTTCCTGTGTGATATGATTTGGACTGATAGCCCGCGACCACACTTTGGGGATTGAGATATTGAGCTTGTGACTACGCCTGGTGGATTGTAATTATTGGCACGTGAGTTATTTGTGGAGCATATCTAGATTTTATGTGGGATGTCAGTGCTAATACTAATATCATTGAGTCAGTTCCGGTGGTGAGACCTATCAGGCATGATGCTCGTTAAGGATATTGATTTTGCTATTGACTTAGTGTCGGGCACTCAGCCCATTTCTATTCCACCATATCATATGACACTAATAGAATTAAAGGAATAAAAGGAACAACTTCAGGAGTAGGTTGATAAGTGTTTCATCCGACCCAATGTCTCGCCTTGGGGTGCTCCAGTTCTATTTGTGAAGACGAAAGATGTCTCTATGAGGATGTGTATTGACTATAGGTAGCTGAACATATTTACAATCAAGAAAAGGTACCCACTACCACTCATTCATGACTTATTTGACTAGCTTCAGGGGGATAGAGTGTTCTCGAAGATTGATTTGAGGCAGGGTATCATCAGTTGAAGACTCATGAATCAAAATTCCCGAGGACTGCTTTCAGAACTCAGTGTAGTCAGTGCGAGTTTCTAGTGATGTCATTTGGGCAGACCAATGCCCCAAAAGTGTGTTCCAGCCATGTCTTGATTCTTTCATCATCTATTCATTGATGATATTTTGGTGTATTCTCGCAATCAGGATGACCATGAGCAGAACTTGAGGATCGAGCTCCAAACCTTGAGGGAGAAGAAGTTATATGCAAATTTCTCCAAGTGTGAGTTTTTGCTTGATTGAGTGGAATTTTTTAGTCACCTGGTGTCTAATGAGGGGGTTAAGGTAGATCTGAAGAAGATCGAGGCAGTTCAAAGTTGGCCCAGACCGTCTTCAGCTACTGAAATCTAGAGTTTCCTTCGTTTGGCCGAATATTATCATCATTTCGTATAGAGATTCTCATCCATTGCTGCATCTTTGACTAGATTGTCCTAGAAGGGTGATCATTTCAGATGGTCCGACAAGTGTGAGGATAATTTTCAGAAGCTCAAGACTGCATTAACTACGGCCCCAGTGCTGGTGTTTCTTACAAGTTTCGGGTATTACACTTTGTATTGTGATACATCACATATTGGGCTTGGCGCGGTGTTGATGCAAGATGGTAGGGTGATTGCCTACGCGTCTCGACAATTGAAGGTGCATTAGAAGAATTACCCTGTGCATGACTTAGAATTGGTATCTATTGTTAACGCATTGAATATTTGGAGGCAATATGTATACGATATTCCATGTTAGGTCTATACTGACCATCAGAGTCTCCAGCATCTGTTCAAGCAAAAGAACCTTAATTTGGAGCAGCAAAGATGGGTTGAAGTTGTTGATAGACTATGCGATCACCATTTTGTATCATCCCGAGAAGGCCAATGTGGAGGTCTATACTAGGTCTATACTAGCCATGGATGTTCAGGCTTTCCTAATCAGTTTGCGAGACAAGATTTTTCGGAGCCTGGCTTGGTTCTTGGTGTAAGGCCCCATAAAATTTTTCCTAAAAAAACCCCGAGGTTTTGTGGTGCCGAGGTAGGCGTATGTGTTAATGATAGTTGGAGGAATATATTTGGCAAAATGGGCATTTCTACGGCCTATTATGCGGCCGCATAATCACTCTGAAGGCCACAAAATGGACGTAGAGTGAGGTGGTCATTTGGGTAATTTTTGGATGTCATTTCGCGGCCCATTATGTGACCGCAAAATGATTTTGTGCGCCGCAGACTGATCGCACAGTCGGCTAGGAAATTTTTTGAATAGAGGTTCTATGGCGCATTATGCGACCGCATATCGCATAACGTTTGCAGAGTAAGGCAGACCAGCCCAGTTCCGGAAGGCCATTTCGAGGCCCATTTCGCGGACCGCATATCCCATTTTGGAGCTTCCGGTTTGGGTTTTTATAACCCAACCCCTTTTCGTTATTTAGAATGTATGGACCATTTTTGAAGGCAGAACTTGTTGTTTGGAGAGAGAGAAAGGGCTCTAGACAGGGAAAGAGTTCCTCAATCAATTATTACCCAATTCTTACTCAAATCTTGGTAGAATTAACAAGGAAAGCACACTTGGGCAAGTAGTAAGATAATTCATGGGTATGGGAGTAGCTTATTTTGCATGCCTGATTGATCATGGGATGTAGGGATATTGTTGAGCTAAAATAGTAAAGGATGGTTGTGGGATGAAGGAATCCTCCATAAAAGGACCTTGAAACCTTAATGTACACCTAGTGCTTGATAAAATGCTCAAATGAGCTAGAGCCATAATCATTTTCCTAATTTTCATTCAATTTGCTACTTTTCTAAAATAGATAAAAGTTGTTAAGATTTCTGGAACATTTAGAGTTAAGGAGGCTCAAGAAAGGTATGTTGGCTAAATTCTTCTCTTAAAATTTAATCCCACAATATCCATGTAAGTCCCGAGTTTCTTATTGTGAATCGATTACCCGGATAAGCTGGTGTCAAAAGGCATCCGTGATCAATATATAATTCAAATGCTCTTGTTATGTTGTACTACTATTTGAGAATTTGTTCAAAGTATGGCTTGCATATATAAATGCCTTGACCTCAAGTTGTGTTTCAAAGGAAAGCTAATGAAAGCTTGTGTAAGAAATCGTAATGTGCCTAAAACTCCTATTTGCTCAAATGTTTGCTTAAATGTCTTGAATAGAAATGCCTTGTTCTTGGAAAGTCCACTATTATGGTTGAAAGTCAAAAGGTGTGCATGAAATACGAATCACGTAATGCGAAATGTAAAATATGAAGCACGTCAAATGTGCAAAGAGAAATTATACAATTGTGACCATTAGTGCTAATGAAATGAAGATATGTGCAAGAAATATGAAACGAAGTGATTTATAGAAAAGGGTGATGTATCATATTAGATGGCTTACCCGAGCGGGTCGTGATCAGATGTCATGTCGCACATATGGCGGTGACTATATTAGAATTATAATTGAAATTGCGATTTGGTTGATGTATCGCATGAGATAGCCTTGCCGATCTGATCGCGATTCTAAAACACACATGGCGGTGACAGTTTTAGAATGGTAATTGAAATTGTGATTTGGTTGATGTCTTACAGGAGACGCCCTAGCCGATCGGGTCCTGATCAGACGCCATGACGCACACATGATGGTGACAGTGTTGGAAATCGTAATCGAGATTATGAATAGTGGTATACTGTTTCTTTAAAATTTCCCAACTTAAAATTTGGAAATATATTTAAAACTTATCTTATCTCTAATTTGATATTTGGTAATTGTTTGAGGCTTTAACTGATATTATGACTATCCTTACTTGCATTACTACTTGTTTCTTTGAGAGAGTGTTTAGTCATATATACTAGTACTATTCAACAGTACTAAGTCCCTTATGCCAGGGGCGCTGTATCTTTAGTTGATGCAGGTGCTTCCACAGCAGGCAACACTGATCAGCGATATCACTACACTCTTTTCCCAGCTGATTTGGTGATTCCCACTTTACTCGGGGTCATGTATCTTTCATTCATTTTATCACCATCTTTCGAGGTATAGCCGAAGCCTTATTGCCAGCACTATCATTGTACTCTTTTGTATCTAGTAGAGGCTCCGTTGACATAGCGTAGGTGGTATGTTGGTATGGGGATAGTCAAAGTGGTAATGTTGTAATTGTATCATACGTTCCACATCAAACTATGAAAGAGTATGTATTTTGAAACTTATAAATAATGTAACTACTGATAACGAGTTTGTGGTGTTGTTTACTTGACTATCCTTGTACTATTCAACAATACTAACGTACCTTTTGCCGGGGGTGCTGCAACTTTAATTGATGCAGGTAGTTCCATAGCTGGTGACACTGATCAACGATAGCAATACACTTTTTTCCCAACTGATTTGGTGAGCCCCAATTCACCCGGGGTCATGTATCTTTCGTTCATTTTATTAACATGTTTTGAGGTATAGCCAGAGCCTTGTTTCCGACACTATTATTATACTTTTTTGTATCTAATAGAGGCTCCGTAGACATAGCATGGGTGGTATGTTGGTATGTGGATATTCAAATTGGTAATGTTGTAATTGTATCACACGTTCCATATCAAACTATTAAAGAGTATGTATTTTGAAACTTATAAATAATGTAACTACTCATAACGAGTTTGTGTTATTGTTTACTTGATCCTCCTCACTGCTTAATTAATGAATTGGATTTTACTGTTATTCTTGAATATGTTCGGGTAGAAGGTAATATACAGGCTTTCTCGATCAGGTTATCTCGGTTGAACGGCGGTCGAGCACCCTGATTTTAGGGTGTGACACTTGCTTGTGTGGTTTCTTGGTCTTCTCTGTATGAGCACATTAGAGAACGTCAGTATGGCGACACCTATTTGCTTGCCCTTAAGGACACAATGCAGCACGACGATGCCAAGAAGGTTTCTATTAGAGATGATGGGGTGTTGCATATGTATGGCCGGATATCTGTGCCCAATGTGGATGGGTTTCATGAGTCTATCCTTGAGTAGTCTCACACTTCGCGGTATTCCATTCATCCAGGTATCACCAAGATGTATCAGGATTTGAGTCAACAATATTGGTGGAGAAGAATGATGAAAGATATAGTAGAGTATGTGGCTCGTTGTTTGAGCTGTCAGCTGGGGAAGTACGCGCATTAGAGGTTGGGCGATTTGCTTTAGAGACATGAGATTCTAGAGTGGAAGTGGGATCGTATAACCATGGATTTCGTTGTTGGGCTCCCACAGACTTTGAAGAAATTTGATGCATTGTGGGTTATTTTGGATAGACTGACTAAGTCTGCACACTTCATTCCGGTTGTGCCTACCTATTCTTGAGAGCATTTGGCTCAGATCTATATCCATGAGATTGTTCGTCTCCATGGTGTGCCGGTGTACATTATTATCTCCGATCGAGGAACGCTCTTCACATTGTATTTTTGGAGAGCTGTGCAGCGTGAGTTAGGCACACAAGTTGAGTTGAGTAGAACATTTCAAACCCCAAACAGACGGGCAGTCCAAGCGCACCATTTTGATCTTGGAGGATATGCTATGTGCCTATGTTATAGATTTTGGGAGTTCATGGGATCCGTTTCTACTGCTTGCAGAGTTTTCCTACAACAACAACTACCTATCGAGTATTTAGATAGCTCCTTAGAAGGCCTTATTATCACAACCCAAAATCGGAGGGCCGCGAAGGGCATCCTGTGCCTTACTCAACCGAGTACCAATGTAACGTATCTTTCTTATCCAACCATCTTGGGTAAATAGGACAGAAGGGCCGTCATGAGATAACCAGAATAAAACGTAAAGGAATACTTGACATAGGACGATCCAGCATGATATAGAAACTTATACATGTGACATAAGGGCCTATAAGGCCGACATAATCATTTGTACACTCAAAACATAGGCCGAAAAGGCCATATAAGTACCCATATACATGACTTCTGTCTACAAGCCTGTAATACTACATAAAGATCATAATTGTTGGGACAGGGCCCCGCCATACCAGTCAATACATGCCTAGAGCATACTGACCCAATAGGCAACTCCGGAGCAAGTTGAGTGCACCAACACCTTCCACTGAGCATATAGCCTACTAGGAGGACTGTCAACCTGTCTATCGTGACTTACGTCCATGAAACACAGCATCCCCAGGCAAAAAGGACTTCAATACTAATAAAGTACTGAGTATGTAAGGCATAAAAGGAAGTATATAAAAGACGTGAAAGAAACATGGAGTAAAGGACTCAATTTGTAAGTCTGAATAGCTCAGTAATCATGAAATTTCCATAGTGTCATGTATATGGGTATAAATATAATATAATGCATAGGTATACGCGTACATAACATCATCAAGCCTTTGAGGGCATCCCATCATATCATCTCGGCCTCAGTGGGCGAAATCATAAAAGTATGCCAGTTAATCAGGTGGCTGGTGCATATATAACACCGGGACCTTTCCCCATACCACATATACATATAATATATGTGTATATAATGTCATCTGGTCATGGGTCAATGTACATGTATATGTGAATGAAATGCATAATGAAGTAAGTCAATAAGATATCTCAGAATGTCATAAGATAAATTTTCCTTTGTTTAATATCATGAAATAAAATTTATCAGCTTATGTATTTTCTGAGACCCATGAACAGACGATATAATAACAGGACAAAGGGGGAATCAATAACATAGGCATCCCTATTACTTCCAATAATAGAGTCATTTGTGAAAGTTGCATGTTTGTTCGTTTCGTTTGTATCATATGGATCACGCCAAAAGGAAAGAAGAGATAGCCTTAACATACCTTATCACAGTCTATCCAATGACCATGTTGAAATCATCTAATCGCACTTTAATCTACAACAACAATAATAAAGCTATCGTTCAGCTACGAAAGATGCAAGTATCTTACAACGAACGACAAGCTTATTTATTATTAAAACAACAAGATCACATATGACATTCAACAATATACTTTCAGCACCACAACAAACTGAACAGCCCAACAACACAATTCACCGTACACAACAACAATTGCACAAATGTCACCAACAGAACTACTACTTAACACGACGAGCGGTCAGCTTGGATTGGAACCAAACCCCAACTCTTTTTACCGTCTTCCTTACACGTACAACACATTCAAACAGTCCAGAATATAAAAACATATATTGGCATGACATTGCAACCTTATATCCATCATAAAAGTAACATCAAACAACCCAACAACATATTACAACTATATGGACAACTTCTAGGTATTGTGTGGTTGCTTATTCTCCTATTTAAAACATCATCAACATACTAAAAATATTTACTAGCATAACAACAATACAAACATTATAACCAAGCTATTCCCCGTGATTTCCAGCTATATGAAGGCATATACACAACTCCAAAAGAGTCCAATAAGAGACAATAACTTCTTATAAAACTTCAAGTTCTATCTTGTAATTATTCATCCAGATAACTTAACCAACGCATATATAAGCTTAAGCCCAACAAATAGAGTGTTATACATACCTTAAATAATCAGAAAAACTCGAACCAAAGCTTTCCTTAGCTTACAAGCACCCTTAATGGCATCACAACTCCATAGAGACTCTTTTCTTCACTTAGGCTAACCTTTGATGATAGGTCTAGGTAAAACCACCTTGGATTAGACTTGGAACCTTGGAGAGCTATTAGAGAGGTGTTCAGAGAGTTTAGGAAATTTCTTTGGTCAAACATAGCCAAAATTGAGGCGTCCAACCCCGTTAAAATGTTCAAGGGTCGTCCACCACCTAAGTGGGTCCCATTGGGAGCTGCTAGTGCAGTCTCGCAAAAATGCAAATATCTCTATACTCTAAAGTCGTATCGACAAACAGTGTAATGTGTTAGAAACTAGACTCATAAATATTCAATTTGTTAGGTTGAAAATCCCGTAATTCCTTGTATATTGGGATAAGAGATCCGCTACATTTGACCTAATATTAAGTACATTTATGAATGTAACTTGTGATGAACTTTTCCAACTTTTGTTCCACAACTTGCTTAGCTTCAACACATAACACAAGACTATCATATGACTAAAATAAATCATAATATAACCTCTTTATCATGTTTATAACCCTAGTCTCACCCCAAAAGTACATGTTATAACATTCCCAACTTGTCGACTTTTGACGAAACTTATTTTCTTCTATACGTTTAGCTTCTAAGCCTTCCAACCCTCTTGGTACTTGTTATTCATGATCTTAATTATTTGTTACCTCAAAGGTAACAGGATTAACTTACTTTATGTACTTTCAAATATAATCTCATTTTTGAGCTTACATCAATTGACTTACGATGTACTCTCACGTATGAAAACATGGGGTGTAACATCATTCCCCCCTTTGGAACATTCATCTTTGAATGTTGACTTATGCGTTTATCAATATCATAACCTATAGCTCTTACGAATACTTTAATATTGTCCTTTCCATCTATGCAACTGTTCTGCGAATAAATCTAAAGGCCAGGGCATTCCCTCCTTTAGGCCTCTTTCTCACACCACGACTTGTGGTCAGAATTCATCCAATCTCGTAACTATTGTTACCTTCTATCATGCAGCATGTACGTCTTTGTCCTTGTATGTGCGACTATGTGACCCTTCTCTTCTTTTTCCTCCAGCCTTTAGCCAATCTCTAGGCCATACTTTGTGAACATGTATAGAACTATGACAAGCTATCCTTCTAGGCATCTATTGGTGTACTAAAGTCCTTTGCTTGGTACTTCGTCAAACTTACGACCATTTCTGTATCTTGTTTCATAGCATCGGTTATCTTTGCTTGTGGCTTTACTAAATCTAGGTAGGTTATACTATACCATAACACTTACTTCAGTTTATTATTACCGAGATGTACTGCCTAACTCCAGGTTACTCTCTCTCAGCTTATCCTATATGTATAAATCTAAGTCCTCTAGTACTTCCTCATCAATATTCATCTTAAAAATGATGCCCTAATCTCATCTCATACTTTGTAACTTTTATCCATCCATTGTTGATTCCGCTTAATGCTGATCCATAATTAACCACTGATAACTTGAAACCTTTTACGTAATACATTGTCACTAGGGTACAAGTCGCATCGGGGAACACTTGAAGTGATTTGCCTGATCCACCTAGGGATGATACTATACTTTAATAACCTTAGTTCATAGCATGCCAATGTGATTCATCTTACAGTGGGGTATTCTAATATTTGCAATTCATGAAACCTTTTCTTTAAATCATTACTCAACCAAAGGAATAAATTTCATCATCATATCTATCACAATTACACCCTTAATCTACTACTAGAGCAACATGTCTTCTTTTTAATTGCTCCTAGTCTTAGACTCCTCTGAGTCATTCAGGCTATACTAAGCTTTTTATAACTTAAGGAAGCCATCACCTCTCTTGTTTTGATGGGTTTAAACCTGAGGCCTTACCTATTCGTTTCACCTTCTCACTCATCTTTTCTAATCCTTACTCCTATCTAGCTAAAACCTTATTGCTCTACCATACTTTAGCTTGCGAACTACACATATCTATTCATACTACTCGCAACCTTCCTTTAACTTGCTAGCACCATATATTTCCTTCTGTGCCTTCTCAGTTGTCTTTAAATGTAAGCAATTACTTTTCCTGGTCGTTCTGCAATTTGCTACATGGATACTTAGCTTATCTTAGTGCCCGCGAATACTTGAATTCCCTGTAACTCATATGATTTCAAATATCACTTTTGACTTCCGTTCATTAGTCACGATAGGGGCCACTTTCTTATGGAGTGCATCCAATGTTGTAGTGAGACTGTTGTTACAAGACCATTTCTTCTTCACGTTACTATGCTTAGGTTAAAGCTTTCTTCCTTATTTCCTCAGCTAGTCTTTCCTTGTAGTATTTAGGGGAGACCCTCTGAATCTTATAAAGATGCGAGCTGATTACGTCATATAACGAAGGGGAGGTGCCTTGGTGTATGTTGTTTGTTGATGATATAGTTCTGATTGATGAGATGATGGGCGGCGTTACTGAGAGGTTGGAGGTTTGGAGATAGACCCTCGAGTCTAAAGGTTTGAAGTTGAGTAGGACTAAGACTGAATATCTGGAGTCCAAGTTCAGCGACGTGACGTGAGAAGCAGAATTGGACGTGGGGCTTGACTCACAAGTCATCTCCAAGGGAGGTAGTTTCAAATACCTTGGGTCAATTATTAGGGGGATGGAGATATAAATAAGGATGTCATGCATCGTATAGGGGTGGGGTGGATGAAATGAAGGTTATCGTCTGGAGTACTGTGTGACAAGAATGTGCCACTGAAACTTAAGGGCAAGTTCTATACAGAGGTGGCTAGACTAGCCATATATTATGGGGTAGAGTGTTGGCCAGTCAATAATTCTCATATCCTGAATATGAAAGTAGCAGAGATGATGATGTTCAGATAGTTGTGTGGGAACACTAGGTTTGATAAGATTAGGAATGAAGATATTCAGGAGAAGTTGGGCATGGCTCCCACATATGACAAGATGCGGGAAGCGAGGGTTAGATGGTTCGGGCACGTGCAGATGAGAAGCCAAGATGATTCGGTTAGGAGGTTTGAGCGGTTGGCTTTGGCGGTTATGAGAAGAGGTAGAAGCAGGCCTAAGAAGTATTGGTGTGAAGTGATCAGGAAGGACACGACTCAACTTCAGATTTTCGAGGACATTGCTCCTTATAGGAAGGTGTGGAGGTCGAGCATTAGGGTTGAAGGTTAGGAAGGCGTCGAGCATTTTTCTCCTGCGTTCCGAAAGGGGGGATTAGTCTCTTAGGGTATTTTCTTGGACTATTAGTGGTGAATGTTATCTCCGCACTATTTTTACATTTTTTTCACTGTACTGTGGCGTTATTACTGGTTGTTGTTATTACTTTTCTATCTATTTTCTTTTTTCTATGATACTTATATTATTTTTCTGATTTTTGTTGTTGTCACAAACTCTGTTGTTTATTTTTGTTTTCTTGAGTTGAGGGTCTCATAGAAATAGACTCTCTACCCCTTTGGGGTAGGGGTAAGGTCTAAGTACATTCTAACCTCCCAGACCCCATCTGCGGGATTTTACTGGGTTGTTGTTGTTGGAAACATTTCCCAAAACCAATGTTCAAATTCCATAGATTAGATGTTAAATCTCCTAAAAAATCATGTTATGTAATAAAAAAGGATAAAAATCACCTACCCAATAGTTTGTATGAAAATGACTCTTCAAAATCGCCTTCCACCGAGTTTAGGGCTCAAAAATATGATGAATGAAGATAAGTCACGAAATACACTACATATAATCAGCTGCAAATGTCGCATTTGCGACAAGAGGTTTGCAAATGCGACACAATCATCACAAATGCAGAGCCTACTTCAAACCTGAGCCTATCACAAATGCGACAACTGGTCTGCAAATGCGAACCTAGTAGGCTCGCAAGTGCGAGAAAGCAATCGCAAAAGCGGCCTGCTCCAGTCCCAGCTCGCCATTACAAATGCGATAAGGGGTTTGCATATGCGAACCCAGAACCCATCGCAAATGTGATATTAGTTCTGATATTGCAAAAGTTGGTCCCATAGCGCAACATCACAAAAGCGAGCAGGATTGCATAGATGCGGTGATCTCATAAATGCGGTGATCGCAAATGCCACCATTTCCTTGCAAATGCCAGAACCGAGCACCTGTAGTAATCCTAACCTCTCTCAAACTCTCCGGGACGCGTCCAAAACTACTCAAGCCCTCGGGGCTCCACTCCAATTATTTGCACAAGTACATAATCATCATACGAACTCACTTGTGCAATCAAAATACCATAAAATGTCCAATACCATGAATCAGACACCAGAACACACGAAAATTACAATGAAACTTTAGAATTGCAAAAAGACAATATACGTCTAATTCATATTAAACAAACTCGGAATGACACCAAATTTTTCAGACATGATCCAAATGGAAAAATGGAGTAGTACAAAGTCACAAAACCAAAATCCGATCCCAATAGACATAAAGTCAAACCATGGAAACTTAGGAAAATTCTAAACCTTCAAATTGTCAACTTTCGCCAAAAGTACCAAATCAGCCTAGAAACCTTCGAATCCAATTCCGTGCATAAGCCTAAGTCCAAAATTACAATATGGCCCTATTGGAATATTAGAAACTCCGTCCCGAGGTCAAATACACAAAATTCAAGCTCGGTCAACTCTTTTAACTTAAAGCTTCCTAGTTAAGAATCATTATTCCAAATCAATCACGAACTGCTGAGGTACTAAAACAAATAATACACACATGACATAATACACCATACATTTCTACGCATGACCTCAAACCACCTAATTGAATACAAATTCTCATAACAACTTGTCGGGTCAATACATTCTCCCCTACTTAAACATGTGTTGATCCTCGAATGTGCGAAGAATCGTCCCAAAGCCATCAAGTCACTGTATAAACTCACCATACCTGTACCCATGGGCGATCTCACTTTATCCCAATCTATATAAGTTTGAAAACACAATCTAACTGATGATCATTACCGTAACATTAACTCACAACCCTTAGAACCTAATCTTCAACTTCCCAAATTAATTATGAGACACGATTCTCGCATCTATATGTTGTATAAGTCAGTATTAAGCTGCATCAAGCCGTAACCATATCCCAAGTGTATTCAAATGATATTCCACATAACTTAGATACACATAGCCATAATTTCCGACCACAATAGTCATTCAAATAGCAAATATTGTACCGGCATCTAACATCATATCAATAAAAACCTTGTTCCAAATATTTGAACACATCCAATGATGAAAGAAACACACAGAAACTCATAAACCTCCATCACATTAACCAGTCATGGAGCTCTCTTGCCCGACGAGAACCAAAGCCAAATTCTAGGCTGACTAAAGACACTATAGTTCCAAACATAGCTTAATCAAATATGATGGCACTCAATGTAGGCTAAATAACTTCACCTCATCCAATACAAGCTGCTATACCAATATGCCACACAAATCCTACCTAGAGCTGCATACCATGCAATAAGTGCACCAAATAAGCAATTAATTCGATGTACCCAATAATTGAAGAGAATCAAATGAGAAAACCGCCCCGCAAGCTCAACAGATACCACCATGAAGTGCAATGCTATGAAGCCATCATACAAGGGAGAAAAAAACACAAGAATTAAGCCAAATAAAGCATATCACAACATAACTCTGATATGATGCGTGACCCAATCGAATCGCATGTACACATAGGATTCGTGGAGCTGTGATGCTCACTATCAACAACAAACATGCGATGTGCATGGCCATATAAATAAAAGTGTGGGAACAACAAACACGCCAAGTGTAGAAGCCCATAAGTGATTGAATAGAAGTGCGGACCGCGCATAATTTGTGCGGCCGCAGAACATGGTCACACTAACAAGAATCAAAAAGTTCATAGAGTGTGCAAAATGACCAAGACTGAAGCCTTGCCAGAAGTGCAGACCGGACATGATTTATGCAACCGCAGAAACTAAAGTGCAACCGCAAATCAAATTGTCTGGCAGCAGAATCTCTCAACCTGCAGACTCAAGCAATGTGCGGACTGCACAAGGAATTGCGCGGCCGCAGAACCTCCCGAAGGGCATTTTCATCAACTAATTTTCGGCCACTATAAATAGACGAAAATAACTTTTTTAGGTCAAATTTTGAAGTTTTCTTAGCTATAGCCATTGTAGTTTACCATTTTGGGTAATTCTTGATCATTTTGGGACAAAAACATCATAGTTTATCATTTTAATTTTATATTATGGCTTTAATTAGTGTTTCTTGTTTGTTATCTTCATTTTCTACTATGAGAAGCTAGATACTTACTAGGTTTGTGACCGAACCCTAGTGTTTAAACCTTATGGGTATCTATCTTAATGCTTGTTTATGATTGGGTGTTTGTTATTTAGCCTTGTTCATACTTTAATTTTAGAATTAATGGTTGAAAACATTAATTCATGCCTTGTTGACTTGGTCTTTACTTGAGAAAGAGGGACCTAGTCCAGGAAAACTTGGCTAACAAGAAATTGGGCTAGTTAAGTATTTGAATAGCCTAAATAAAGGGTTTGAACTAGAGATAGGGAAAACCCGACATGAGCTCGTATCAACTATTTAGCTTGAGACTCATTTGGGCTTGAGAAAGCCAAATTTAGCAAAATCGCTCTATGGCTGAGAGGTATTGTAACTTAGAGTTGATAGCTATAATGCACCCCAATTACTAAAACAAGTGTTAACATAATAAAGCCATTAGGCGAACACCTAGGCAAAGTTTATATCCCTAGGCCAATTTTTCTATTTGAAAACAACCAAAAACAATTAGTCAGTGTCTAATTGTTTTTCTCTAGTTGATCATTGATAGTGTAGTTTATATTAGTAAAACCAACTTGATTGGAAGTGTATTTAAGTTGTTTCGTCTTCAAGCATCAAGTACACTCTAACACCCATGTTTAGCTCCCTGAGAAAATCGACCCCGGCTCATAGTTGGGTACTATTCTTCCAATGATCTCTTCCACTCATTGTTAAGTATGGATTGGGGGTGGATCAATATTTGGCGCCGTTGCCGGGGAGATTAAACTATGTTAGGTATATATTTGAGTGTGTTTTTGGAAAATCTTCTTTCCCTTCTGTGTTACGAACATGTTTATGAAATCTTACGTACAATCATGGAAAACAATGAGCTCGGAAAAATGCCTTTGGGGGACTTGGATGGTGAGGAGCAACAACTCGATGAGGTACTTCAAGTGCCAAAACAAAGAGGCCGGGGACCACAAGACAACATGCCTGTTCCACCCCCGCCTCCACAATATCTACCATAAGCATCTCCACACCATATATTGCCAAATGAAGGTTATGCTAGTGCATAGTCCCTCCCCGTATTAGGGCGGGCAAATTTCAAATCACCAATGTGATGCTCACTTTGGTTGAGCAGTGAGGTTTCCTTACTGGTGGTCCAACTCAAAATGCTTACAAACTTTTGAAAGGCTTTCTGGATACATGTTGGGGGAGCAAGCAAACTAATGTTTTCGAGGATGCATTGAGGCTACGGATTTTTCCCTTCTCTCTACGGGGGAAATCTTAAGATTGGTTGGAACGTTTGCTGAACCATTCAATTCACATTTGGGATGAGTTGGCGGCCAAGTTCATTGCTAAGTTTTTCTCTCCCGGGCACATGGCTGCACTTCTAAATGAGATCCTGGAATTCAAATAAGAGCCGAATGAACCACTACACGAAATTTGGGAGAACTATGGAACAATAGTTAAGGAATGTATCAGCAATGATATAACGGAAAACATGTTGCAACAAACCCTTTGTCGTGGGATTAACACAACCAATCAATGTGGAGTGAATCAATTAGCCGTTGGGAAAATTATCACTCGGCCTTATGTGGAGGCGTGTGACATTCTAGATGAGATGGCAAAGACATCAACGGCTTGGCAATCTCGTGCCAATGTCCCACAAACTGATCCAAATATTATCCACCTGCACAGATAATTGCAACACCATGGGCAAGCCATTGACGAATTGACCAGTACCATGACTCAACTAGCAAAGGCTCAACTAAATCAATTGCAAGCCCCTAAGAAAGTTCATGCTATGGAGAGAGTGAATGTAATGGTGAACAAGAAGAGGACTAACGGTCCACAAATGAAAACCCTAGTGGAGAACTATATGCAAGGTGATGAAGGTTTTCTTCAAGATAATTATTATAATGAGCAAGAGAAGGAAGTGCAATATGTCAACGTTTTTCAAGGGCAATGAAACAACTTCCAAGGCCCAAACCAACAACAACGGCGACAACAAAACAATCATGGAAATTTGAGTTCTAACAATCAAGGGAATTGGCATAACAACAACAATCAAGGAAATTGTAGTGGAAACAACCAAGCAAACTGGGGATGCAACAACTAACGTGGTTGGGGTAACAATCAAGGACGTCAAGGGGTCGAGTATACAAAGGCCGCCATTGTATCAACAACTGAGCAACCCACCAAAAGAATGCCCATTCGGATGCCTAACTTGCCTCACACAACACATAAATCCACAATCTAGAAGTTCAATAAGGAAAATCTCTCAAGCTCTAAATTCTTGTCCTAAGGATGCACTAAAAAGTGACACGATGGTAAACCCAAAGGGTGATAATAATATGGGGCATGTTATGGTTGTTATCACAAGAAGTGGAAGAGGTGAGAATGCACCCACATCAAGTGGAAGGCGACTTGCTTATGATGATAATGTAATGCAAGAAGAATAGATCCCGAATAATGTTGCTCAACCAAACGAGGAAGTTCAGTTTGATATATATGATAGTGTGGAAGAGAGTCAAGAGGAGGTGAAACCGTCTAGGGAATACATCATTGACATACCGGAGCTAGTAGTGTAAAAGTCAATGGCACCATTTCCTAATTCTCCACCTTCATACCATCAAAGACTTGCTAAGTAAAATGGCGAGAATCAACTCAAGAAATTCATTCAAATGATGAAGAGTCTTTGAATCAATGTGTCATTGGTAGAAGGTTTGGAACAAATGTAAAGTTGTGCAGAGTTTATGAAAGATCTTGTGACAAAGAAGCAGTCGATGAATTTTGTGACAATCAAAGTGACTCATCAAGTGAGAGCGATTGTTCATTCAATGACTCCTAAGATGGAGGATCCCGGTGCTTTCACGATTCCTTGTACAATTAGAAGTGCCGAGTTTGGTAAGGTATTTGTGATATTGGGGCAAGTACAAATTTGATGCCCTATTCAGTTTTCAAGACTTTTTGGATTGGACAACCAATACCCACGGGTGTGATTGAATATGTTTTGGTCCGGGTTGATAAATTCATTCTTCTGGCGGACTTTGTCATTCAAGGTTGTGAAGGTGATTATGAAGTGACAATTATTCTGCTACGGGTAAGGCTCTTTGTGCTGTTGAAGCCATAGAACTCACTCTCTGGGTGGGTGATGAAAAAGTGGTATTCTATGTGTGTATGTCCATGCGGCAACAAAATAGCAATGAGGTGTGCTCTCTTGTGGATTTGGTGGCTGATGTTATTGTTGATGATACAAGTGATACTATCAATGTTGGTGATATGTTGGAGGACATATTGCTCAACTTTGATGATGACGATATGGATGGTTTCATGAAATCTATGAACTCTTTAAAGGGAATAGCGTCGTACAACTATACACCCCGGAAATTGTCTTTGGATCTTGAAAATAAGAACACTCTTCCTACAAAGCATTTTATTGAAGAGCCACCTACCTTGGAGTTGAAGCCACTGCCTCCACACATTTGTTATAAATTTCTTGGCCCTTGTTCGGAGGGGGGGTTATTTGATTTGGTATATGACACATTTTGAAAACATTTGGACTGTAATAATTTGATGATTTTGTTCCTTTTCTTATTTGTAGTTTATCTATCTTTAGTAGTTATTGTTCATTAACTTCTTTAGTTTTCCACATTAGTTCTTGTTTTGTTAGTAGCATATTCTTATGTTTTCGTAAATAATAAGCATTTGATTTTTTTAATGCCACGATTCTTTCCAAAGGTAGTTGTTGTGTTAACCGGGTGACTCATCCCGAGGATGGATGGCGTGACAACCTTCTTAATGGAGTGAGTCAGTTTATATATGTTCTAGTTAATAATAATAGTAATAATAAAAGGCCTAATCAAGTCATTCTCGTAAAAAGAGTCATTCATGCTTCATTTGGTTCCAATACACTTAACTACATGCTTATGGTCTGAAACAAGGTTTTGGAAAGAAAATAACTCAAGTTAGTTACTTCGAGACTCTTGAATTGACTTTGGTAATCATTGAGTGGTTTATTGGACCATAGTGATCTTTAACTTGATTGTGGTTGTTGTAGTCTCTCAACTCTATCCTCTTTTACGGTTTAGTTAAGTGAGGGGTGAGGTGATCTTTCGTTGCTAGTCCAAGTACCCGTGCGAATGATCTGGAACTTTTCCCGAATGTTCTTCAAGGAAAATCCTGAGTTTTCTTGGTTTGGGAAATGATTGTAGGCTTTCCTTGGTCCGTTTGAGCTTTCTATTTCCAACCAATGTTGTTATCCCTAGTCAACCCCATTTGTGCTTCTAGCCTTTCTATTTGATAACCATGATATAAGCCTTTACCCGTTTTGTCGTGATCCCCTCTTGGGGCCCGGATCTTCATTAACACTATTATGAAATAAGTGGCCTAAGGCATAATGAGGGAGAGTTGAGGAATTTAAAAAAGGTAGCAAGGCACCAAAAAGACAATACAAATGATTTCTATGAAAAGAGAAGGCAAGAAAAGAGAAAGAACAAAAAAAAACAAAAATAGAAAATGTAAGAACAATAATAAAGGAAGGGTTTATGGATTCAAAAAGAGGTAATGATGTTACAATACAAATTCGCATACCATAGATCACGCCGTAAGTTAGTCGACGTAAATCCAAGAAGAGATTATCTTTGAGATGATAAGAAGTTAATCCTATTGGTCTTAAACGATACAAGGGTGTATAAGAGTGGTTAACAAGTATTTGAAGTTAAAGGAATCAAGGATATTGTAACCCGTATTTTCGGGTAACACTAGAGGTGATTAATTGTCCCAAGAGGTCTTGTTTTAATGTATTTGAGTCATATAATATCCGCATCATAAGTCTTGAAGTCAAGCGAGTTATGAAACAAAAGTCGATAAAAGTTGTCGCAACTTAGGTTTATAATTTTACTTAAACTTTAGGTCAAATGTTAATGCATTTTTATCCCAATGTGTTTGGAATTATGGGGTGATCTACCTATCATATTGAAGCTCTATGAGTCTAGTTTCCAACGCATTAAACCGTTCGTCGATACGATCTCGGAATGGAGAGATATTCGCGTTTTCGCGAGAGTGCGCCAAGCTGCTCTCTATGGGGCCCACAAAGGCGGTTTAAGACATATGGACATATATAAGATACCTCAACCCCGTTTTAAGTCATTATTTTTCGGGATATTCAGACCTTATAACCCTAAAAACAGTCTCTCAAGGTTCTCTCATGATCCAAGACCCAAACAAAGGGCAAACAACACAAATCAAATGTCGAGAATCCCGTGGCGCTAGTAAGTTTATTGTTCTTCTTGTTGTTGCTGATTTTTGTGTTGTTCCAGCTCGTGTGGGAGGTTGTTTTAAGTGTTTTATGTCCTGTAAATACACCTTCAAGTTTTTAATATCAACCCTAGGTAATTTCAAGTCTTCTAAAGTAATTCTAGTGCCGAAAAACCCGAATTAATTGCTAGTTTCGCTTCCTTGTTCTTGTAGCAGAATTGAAGGGATATTTCGTGGAAAATTAAGGTCAAATTGGAGTTGTTCTTTATGTTTAACGGTAAGGAACCTCTTACTCTATATATATTTAAGATTATCCAAGTGGCAGCTAAGTCGTTGAAGCTAGAACTTGTGAAATATATATCGAAAGGCTTGGTAGTAATGTTGTTGGTTGGTGGACTGTTTTGGAGGCTCAATATGATTATTAATGATGTTGTTTGGGCTGTTCGGTGATTGTATTGATTTGTGGGAAGTCATATAAATAGTGGAGGTGCTGTCCGTTTCATCGTAAAATAGGTTGTGGTCGATACATAATAGTTACGACGCTTAAACGATAATGATAGTGTCATTTGTCTTATTGTAGACTAAGGAGTCGTGACATTTGCATAGCTTGAGGTTGGGCAGTATATACAAGGTATGTGAGGCTATCCCCTTCATTCTTTTGCACGACTCCGATTGTACATAATGTAATGAACGAGCTCCCAAAGATACTCTACTCTTAGAAGCTAGCAGTACTTACATTGCTGCCCTTCTTATGAAACGATTGATATTGATGTTACTTCTCTTATTCTTATATTATCAATGTTGTTGGTAGTTCCTTATTCTTATAAGATTCTTGATGAAGAGTTAATCCTAATAACATGTACGAAGGATACCGACCTTACGTCACTCCGAAAGGTTCAAAATGTGATTCCAATGAGTCCAGCATGCATCATATATATGTATCTATTTTACTCTACCGAGCCGCGCTATAGTCGGCCGGGTACGGCACCTATTGTGCAACCACTGATCAGTTGGGTTTTACCGAGCTCCATGTGGCCAGGTATGATTCTACCGAGCCCTATGCTGGCCGGGTACGTTTTACCGAGCCTATTACGGCCGGGTACGATACGATGATGGTGATGCCCACAAAGGCGTATGTTTTAAAAGTTTATGTATATATATGTATGTATCATGTGTTTCATGTCAGTAGCCCTCAGAGGTACCCAGATGTCACAGGTTGTATATTCCCTATCCCTGTTTACATTACTGTTGTTACTTATGCTTTCCTGCCTCACATACTCTGTACTTTATTCGTACTGACGTCCTTTTTATTTGTAGACGCTGCATGTCGTGCTGCAGGTCCTGATAGACAGGTAGACGTAGCTCCCCCACCACAGTAGGCTGTCCAGTTCACCGGTTATTGGCGAGATTCCTTCTCCGGACTTGCCGTGGTCTTGGTATGCATTTTTGTTATAGACATTATGGGTATGTCGGGGCCCTGTTCCAGCAATGTTGTAGCACTTATGTTCCTTTAGAGGCTCATAGACAGGTGTCGACTTATGTATGGTTTATAATGCCTTTTCGGCTGATTTTTGTTGTATAGTCTTTCATGGCATCATGATAGCTCGTACCTTATATATAGTTTCTTGACAGTCTTGTCGTCCCATGTTATGTATGTTCATGACATTATCTTTCATTATTGGATGTTCATGATCCATGTCTACTATTTATATTGATCTTGTCGGCCCTTAAAGATAATAAGGAAGGTTAGATAAAATGTACGTTGGTGCTCGGCAAGTATGGCCCGGGTGCTAGTCATGAGCCTCCAGTTGGGTCGTGACAAACTTGGTATCCGAGCAAGTCTATCCTAGGGGATGTCTGTGAGCCGTGTCTAGTAGAGTTTTGATTATGGATGTGTAGCGCGCCACATTTATAATCAAGAGGCTACGTGACATCTAGGGTTGTTACCTTCTTCCTGAATCTAGATCGTGCGTAGAGTTGAGTCGTAAGTTTTCATATCTAATATTCACCTTGTTTTATTTTAGCGATGCCTTCGACTAGGAAGCAAGTGATTAGTAAACGGCTTGATACAGCTGTGGGAGAGGGTAACATTCAGGTGCCTCCAGCCATAGCAGGCCAAAGTGAGCCTCAGAGTGAGATGCCGTCTCATACTTCTCTGTCTCCTCCAGAGGATATTAGGAGGCACCCAGTACATCCAGTTCCTCCGTCTAGCACTACAGACCATGATATGCGTAGTGTTGTGCAATTGTTAACTAGCTTGGTAGCTGCTCAGGCTCAGAGGCAGAATACCGGTGCTGCTGATAAACCAGTTAGTGCGAGAGTTCATGATTTTATTAATCTAGACCCTCCAGTGTTTACCGGATCAGACCCCGAGGAGGACCCACAAACATTTATTGATCAGATTCATCGTACATTGCGGGTTATGCATGCTAGTGATACAGAGGCAGTAGAATTGGCTTCTTATCGGTTACGGGATTTAGCAATTTTATGGTATGATAGTTGGGAGAGATCTAGGGGTCCGAACGCTCCTCCAGCCGTGTGGAAGGAATTTTCTGAGGCCTTTCTTCATCACTACTTACCAGCTGAGATACGATGAGCTAGAGCTGATAAGTTCTTGAACCTTCGACAGGGTAATATGAGTGCATGAGAGTATAGTATATAGTTTGATTCTTTATCAAGGTATACTCCCCATATGGTGGCCGAGATGAGTGATAGGGTGACCACATCTGATAAATGAGTGCACAACAGCCTCCTTGGTAGAGGGCATGGATATTTCCCGTATTCAGGCTTATGCCCAGACCCTTCAGGATCATAAGTTATATGCTAAGCTCTCTAAATGTGAATTCTTGCTGAACTCAGTAGCATTCCTTGGCCATGTGATATCTGATGCGGGTATTAGTGTCGACACTCAGAAGATCGATGCAGTGAAGAATTGGCCGAGACCTACAACACCGTCAGAAGTCCGCAGCTTCCTGGGGCTAGCAGGATATTATAGGCGGTTTGTAGAAGGGTTTTCCTCTATATCAGCACCATTGACTAAGTTAACACAGAAAGCTACCAAGTTCCAGTGGTCTGATTCTTGTGAACATAGTTTTCAGGAGCTAAAGAATCGATTGACATCTGCGCCAGTGCTCACTCTCCCAGAAGGAACAGAAGGTTATGTGGTATATTGTGATGCCTCAGGTATAGGTTTGGGGTGCGTATTGATGCAACGTGGGAAGGTGATTGCTTATGCATCAAGACAATTGAAGAAGCATGAAAAGAATTACCCGACTCATGATTTGGAATTGGCTGCAGTAATATATTCTTTGAAGATATGGAGGCACTACTTATACGGCGTCCATGTTGACATCTACACAGATCACAAGAGTTTACAATACATCTTCAAGCAGAAGGAGTTGAATTTGAGGCAGCGTAGGTGGCTTGAATTACCGAAAGACTATGACGTCGAGATATTGTACCATCCCAGTAAAACCAATGTTGTGGCAGACACTCTCAGCCATAAGTCAATGGGAAGCTTAATACATATTGAGGCAGGTAGGCAAGGGTTGACCAAAGAGCTTCACCAGCTGGCCAATATGAGAATCAGATTGTTGTCTCTGATGACGGAGGTGTTACTGTACAGAATACAGTAGAATCATCTTTGGTAGCCGAGGTAAAAGCACGACAATATGAAGATCCTACCTTAGTAAGATTGAGAGAGGGAATTCAGCAGTGTAAGATTACAGCTTTCAAGATCGGAGGAGATGGGACACTGAGATACCAGGGCCGATTATGTGTACCTAGTGTGGCAGGGTTGCGAGAGAAGATTATGATTGAGATTCACCAGTCCCGATATTCTATCCATCCTGGCTCGACAAAGATGTATCATGACGTTAAGGAGCAGTATTGGTGGGATAACATGAAGAAGTCTATTGCAGAATTTGTAGCCCAGTGTCCTAATTGTCAACAAGTAAAGATCGAGCATCAGAAACCTAGTGGATTGATTCAGAATATAGAGATTCCGACCTAGAAATGGGAGGTGATTAATATGGACTTCATTATTGGATTACCTCGCTCTTATCATAAGTTTGACTCCATCTAGGTGATAGTTGATCGACTTACAAAATCTTCCCATTTTCTGCCAGTTAAGACAACTTACACGGCTGAAGATTATGCGAAGTTATATATCAAGGAGATTGTTAGGCTTCATGGTGTGCCGGTATCTATTATATCAGACCAAGGAGCTCAATTTACGACTAACTTTTGGAGGTCATTTCAGAAGGGTTTAGGCACACAAGTAAATCACAACACTGCATTCCATCCGCAGACTGACGGACAGGCTGAACGTACCATCCAGACGCTTGAAAATATGCTACGAGCATGTGTTCTAGATTTCAAGGGGAATTGGGATGACCATCTGGCACTTATAGAATTTGCCTACAATAATAGCTACCATTCCTGTATTAAAATGGCCCCGTATGAGGCACTGTATGGGAGGAGATGTAGATCACCAGTTGTATGGTTCGAAGTCGGTGAGACAGAATTATATGGGCCAGATTTGATTCACCAAGCCATGGAGAAGGTGAAAGTGATACAGGAGAGACTGAGGACGGCACAAAGTAGGCAAAAGTCTTATTCCGATGTCCGACGTCGTGATCTGGAATTTGAGGTTGGTGATTGGGTTTTCCTGAAGGTCTCGCCAATGAAGGGTGTTATGCGTTTTAGGAAGAAGGGTAAGTTGAGTCCGCGGTATATTGGGCCGTACAAAATTCTTCGACGAATTGGACAGGTTGCTTACGAGTTAGAATTGCCATCTGAATTGGAATTTGTCCACCCGGTATTCCATGTATCTATGTTGAGGAAATGTATTGGAGACCCTTCTCGGGTCGTCCCTATCAAAGATGTACAAGTTACAAAGGATCTATCATATGATGAAGTGCCAGTGGCTATATTAGATCGACAAGTCCGCAAGCTGAGAACAAAGGATGTAGCTTCCGTGAAAGTATTATGGAGGAACAAGAATATAGAAGAAATGACATGGGAAGCAGAAGAGGAGATGAAGTCTAAATACCCTTACCTATTCCAGAGTGAAGATAACGAGGATGCCGGGGGAAAGAAGGACGCATTATAAGGTGAAACGGCTCTATGAGGTAAGCAATAGCTTGTGAATACTCTTTTTTTTAATACAAAATGGTAATATGCAGATAATGTACATATCCATAATGCTTTGTATAGTCTTGTAAGGCCATAGGTTAGGTTTAACTGCTTGCAAGTTTGGCTAGTGTCCATTTTATAGGGGAAACTCAGCCGGAAATCTCCGTCGGAATCCACAATGAGTTAGACACCCCATAAACCCTTACATTCGAGGACGAATGTTCCTAAGGGGGAGAGGGTGTTACAACCCAAATTCGCATACCATAGATCACGCCGTAAGTTAGTCGACGTAAATCCAAGAAGAGATTATCTTTGAGATGATAAGAAGTTAATCCTATTGGTCTTAAACGATACAAGGGTGTATAAGAGTGGTTAACAAGTATTTGAAGTTAAACGAATCAAGGATGTTGTAACCCGTATTTTCGGGTAACACTAGAGGTTATTAATTGTCCCAAGAGGTCTTGTTTCAATGTATTTGAGTCATATAATATCCGCATCATAAATCTTGAAGTCAAGCGAGTTATGAAACAAAAGTCGATAAAAGTTGTCGCAACTTAGGTTTATAATTTTACTTAAACTTTAGGTCAAATGTTAATGCATTTTTCTCCCAATGTGTTTGGAATTATGGGGTGATCTACCTATCAAATTGAAGATCTATGAGTCTAGTTTCCAATGCATTAAACCGTTCATCGATAAGATCTCGGAATAGAGAGATATTCGCGTTTTTACGAGAGTGCGCCAAGCTGCTCTCTATGGGGCCCACAAAGGCGGTTTAAGACATATGGACATATATAAGATACCTCAACCCCGTTTTAAGTCATTATTTTTCGGGATATTCAGACCTTATAACCCTAAAAACAGTCTCTCAAGGTTCTCTCATGATCCAAGACCCAAACAAAGGGCAAACAACACAAATCAAATGTCGAGAATCCCGTGGCGCTAGTAAGTTTATTGTTCTTCTTGTTGTTGCTGATTTTTGTGTTGTTCCAGCTCGTGTGGGAGGTTGTTTTAAGTGTTTTATGTCCTGTAAATACACCTTCAAGTTTTTAATATCAACCCTAGGTAATTTCAAGTCTTTTAAAGTAATTCTAGTGCCGAAAAACCCGAATTAATTGCTAGTTTCGCTTCCTTGTTCTTGTGGCAGAATTGAAGGGATATTTCGTGGAAAATTAAGGTCAAATTGGAGTTGTTCTTTCTTTTTAAAGGTAAGGAACCTCTTACTCTATATATATTTAAGATTATCCAAGTTGCAGCTAAGTCGTTGAAGCTAGAACTTGTGAAATATATATCGAAAGGCTTGGTAGTAATGTTGTTGGTTGGTGGACTGTTTTGGAGGCTCAATATGATTATTAATGATGTTGTTTGGGCTGTTTGGTGATTGTATTGACTTGTGGGAAGTCATATAAATAGTGGAGGTGCTGTCCGTTTCATCGTAAAATAGGTTGTGGTCGATACATAATAGTTACGACGCTTAAACAATAATGATAGTGTCATTTGTCTTATTGTAGACTAAGGAGTCGTGACATTTGCATAGCTTGAGGTTTGGCAGTATATACAAGGTATGTGAGGCTATCCCCTTCATTCTTTTGCACAACTCCGATTGTACATAATGTAATGAACGAGCTCCCAAAGATACTCTACTCTTAGAAGCTAGCAGTACTTATATTACTGCCCTTCTTATGAAACGATTGATATTGATGTTACTTCTCTTATTCTTATATTATCAATATTGTTGGTAGTTCCTTATTCTTATAAGATTCTTGATAAAGAGTTAATCCTAATAACATGTACGAAGGATACCGACCTTACGTCACTCCGAAAGGTTCAAAATGTGATTCCAATGAGTCCAGCATGCATCATATATATGTATATATTTTATTCTACCGAGCTACGCTATAGTTGGCCGGGTACGGAACCTATTGTGCAACCACTGATCAGTTGGGTTTTACCGAGCTCCACGTGGGCAGGTATGATTCTACCGAGCCCTATGCTGGCTGGGTACATTTTATCGAGCCTATTACGGCCGGGTACGATACGATGATGG
This sequence comes from Nicotiana tomentosiformis, assembly GCF_000390325.3. NCBI lineage: Eukaryota > Viridiplantae > Streptophyta > Magnoliopsida > Solanales > Solanaceae > Nicotiana > Nicotiana tomentosiformis. The sequence continues at coordinate 131,383,450 of NC_090819.1, forward strand.
TGATGCCCACAAAGGCGTATGTTTTAAAAGTTTATGTATATATATGTATGTATCATGTGTTTCATGTCAGTAGCCCTCAGAGGTACCCAGATGTCACAAGTTGTATATTCCCTATCCCTGTTTACATTACTGTTCTTACTTATGCTTTCCTGCCTCACATACTCAGTACTTTATTCGTACTGACGTCCTTTTTATTTGTGGACGCTGCATGTCATGCTACAGGTCCTGATAGACAGGTAGACGTAGCTCCCCCACCACAGTAGGCTGTCCAGTTCATCGGTTATTGGCGAGATCCCTTCTCCGGACTTGCCGTGGTCTTGGTATGCATTTTTGTTATAGACATTATGGGTATGTCGGGGCCTTGTTCCGGCAATGTTGTAGCACTTATGTTCCTTTAGAGGCTCATAGACAGGTGTCGACTTATGTATGGTTTAGAATGCCTTTTCGGCTGATTTTTGTTGTATAGTCTTTCATGGCATCATGATAGCTCGTACCTTATATATAATTTCTTGACAGTCTTGTCGTCCCATGTTATGTATGTTCATGACATTATCTTTCATTGTTTGATGTTCATGATCCATGTCTACTATTTATATTGATCTTGTCGGCCCTTAAAGATAATAAGGAAGGTTAGATGAAATGTATGTTGGTGCTCGGCAAGTATGGCCCGGGTGCTAGTCATGAGCCTCCAGTTGGGTCGTGACAAATGATCCCTAACATATGCATCGAGGGAGAAAAAGAATGAAATGCACAAGAAAGTGTGATGTCAAGTCTCTCTAGCCCCCAAGAAAAAGAGAATGCCTCTAAGAGTTGGTAATTGAGAGCCAAGAAATGAAAATATGGAGTGCTTAAGGAAAGGTGTAACCACTTAACCATATGGTATCCTACCCCAATTCAAAATCTTTCATTACAACCCAAGATAAGTCCTACTTGATTTTGAACCGAGTAAGCTTACATTAGTGGTGATGTACACTAGGGTGAAGCCTATGGTACTTGAAGCCGCACTTGTGACATTCTGTTGTGAGAGAAGAGTAAACCTTTCATTGATCTAAAGATTGAGTGCTAACCTTTATAGAGAACTTGGCAAATGGAAGGTAGAGGAAGAAAAGTTTGAATTCCACCATGATCTACATGATAGAACAAGAGTCCTCGATGAGTAATATCAATTCTTGAAGCTCAAATGACACATTAGAACTATAGGTGCATGATATGCGAATGGTCAACTTGTTGACAAGGCACGAGTGTGGTGTGTAATTTCTGGTCCCAAGTGATTAAGGATGGCTTACCATTGACTCGCTGAAATAACCTTTCAATCTGAGGAGGTGGGAACTAATCTATTTGCTAGAGGACACACAAAGACTTATGTTTGGGGAGTTGATAAGTGTGGGTTTTGACACCTTTTAGGAACTTCTTGCTTTACTTGTAGTCTGAAAGTGTTGATTTATGTTCCCAAAACTAATCGAAGTGTGCAAATTGCATGAATGTTGTAGGTTTTGACTCTAATGAAGAAATCCAACTCAAAAAGGAGTGTTCCGGCTCATAAGGAAAGAAGGGACACAAATGACTAGAAGTGCGGACCGTATAATTCTCTCTGTGGCCACATATCTTATGTAGAATCCCAGAAGTGATTGAAGAGAAGTTTTGCCGCATAACATGGTTGCACTGATACTAAATCAAAAAGTTCACATAATGTGCAGAATGACCAAGAATGAAGCCTTGCCAGAAGTGCGGACCACAAATGATTTGTGCGGCCGTAGAAGCTGAAGTGCAGCCACATATCAAATTGTGTAGCTGTTGAGTCTCTCAACCTGCAGACTCAAGCAATGTGCGGCAGCAGAACATCCCAAAGGGCATTTTCGTTAGTGAATTTTGGGCCACTATAAATTGACGGGAATCACTTTTTAAGGTCATGTTTTGATGTTTTCCTAGTTGTAGCCATTGTAGTTTACCATTTTGGGTAATTTGTGATCTTGTTTGGACAAAAACATCATAGTTTATCATTTCAATATTATATTATGGCTTTAATTATCGTTTCTTATTTGTTTTCTTCATTTTCTACTATGAGTTGCTCTATTCTTACTAGGGTTGTGAACCAACCCTACTATGGCTTTAATCCTTGTTTATGATTGGTTGTTTGTTATTTAGCCTTGTTCATGCTTTAGTTTTATAATTAATGGTTGCGAACATTGATTAATGCCTTTTTGACTTGCCCTTTACTTGATAAAGAGGGACCTAGTCTAGGAAAACATGGTTAACAAGAAATTGAGCCAGGTAAGGATGTGACTAGCCTAATTAATGTGTTTGAATTAGAGATAGGGAAAACCTGACTTCAGCTCATATCAAGCATTTAGCTTGATACCTATTTAAGCTTAAGAAAGCCAAATTGGGCAAAATCACTCTATGGCCGGGAGGTATTGAGTGGGTAACTTAGAGTTGAGAGCTATGATACACCCCAACTACTAAAACAAGTGTTAGCATAATTAACCCATTAGGCGAAGGTTACATCCCTAGGCCTTTTTAACTATTTGAAAACAACCAAAAATAATTAGTTAATTTCTAGTTTCATTTCTCTAGTTGATCATTGAGAGTATAGTTTATAGAAGTAATTAGCAAAGCCAACTTTATTGGAAGTGTATTTAAGTTGATTCGTCTCCACGCATCAAATATAGACTCTAACACCCATTGTTATCTCCCTAAGGAAATAGACCCTGACTCATAATTGCGTACTATTATTCCAACGACCTCTTCGACTCATTGTTGAGTGTAGATTGTATGTGGATCATATATTGTGCTGTCCATTTATCCATGGTTATAGTCATTTACTTTGCGTGTTTGTTGTTATTGCGCATATGGTTATTGAATTTAGAGCATCGTGGCATGAGGTATTTCATATGGATCGGTGTTTAGATTCGGTCATGCATCGCATTAGAGTAGGTTGGAATATGATCCTTTTTCTTATTTCATGTATATTCTTCCTCCTTTATATGACGGGTCCATAGAATTGCGCCTTGTAGTGGTATTGTTTCAGCTTGCGGGACGTTTCTCTTATTTGTTTTTCTTTCCATTATTGAGTACATTCGAGTTGTTGCCTATTTGGTGCGCGGGTTTCACTAAATGTGGATCAAGGCGGTGATGGTGTGTCATGTCGGTCGAGCAGCATATGCTAGATGAGATGAGGTTATTAGACCCACAATAAGTGCTATCGAATTTTATTACGTTATGTTGGTAAGAATAACCTCACTAGCAAGCTTAGAATTTGGCTATGGTTCTTATCGGGTGAGACAACTCGGAGTTTGAGCCTTTGTCATTCTATTCTCTCACATATGGTGAGGGCACTAGTGGGAGTTACTCTTGATCCTGCCCCCAGAGCGGGTGTTTCTAGAGGTCGGGGCAGAGGCCGAGGAGGAGCACGTGCTATAGCTAGAGCACCTATCAGAGTAGCAGTTGAGTAGCTGCCATAAGCTCATGTTGGGGGACAGGCACCAGAGGTGCCTGTTGTTGCCCCCGGACATCAGGAGACTTTAGCACAGTTCCTGAGCATGTTTGTTACATTGGCTCAAGCAGGGTTGATTCCGGCTGCACCAACTACTTCACAGATCAGGGGAGGAGCTCAAACTACCGCCGCCTGCACCTTAGAGAAGCATGCTCACATTGGTCAGGTTCCGGGTTTTGTGACGGTGCAGCCAGGTTTTCCAGTTCAGCCCGTGATTAGGGCAGCAACATCTGAAAAAGAACATTTAGACTTGCAAGGTTCAAGAAGTATTACCTTTCTACCTTCAGTGGTTTGGCTTTAGAGGATGCACATGGTTTCCTAGTGGAGTGCCAGCATTTTCTCCGCACTATGGGTATTGTGGAGACGAGTGGGTTTGTTTTTACCACGTTTTAGCTTAAGGGACCGACATATCAGTGGTAGTATGGCCGAGGCAACATCACTAACATGGGATGGGTATTTAGAGTTCTTCCTGAGGGAATATATTGCTTAGACTCATCGGGATGTCTGGCGCATGGAGTTTGAGCAGCTGCAATAGGATACTATATTAGTGTCACAATATGCCGTCAAATTCAGTGATTTGTCCAGACATGGGGCTCGGTCCATTGATGACTTTCTATGATAGGGATGAGGTCGTTGCATAGAATGATGTCATACAAGTATTGTTTTGATTTGTTATAGAGGAGCATCATTCATATTTTGTTTCGATTCTGCTTATCGGGGTGAGTCCTCCTATGTTGCTTCACATATGGGTGAGTTTCGTTATTTTGTACTTTTCTTATGTGCTTACCCCTGTTGGGAGATTCTATAGCGGTAGCCTGTGTCTATCATTTATTCTATTCATTATTGAGAGCTATAAGACTAGGAATGACTTTCTGTAACCCATTACAATAGGTTTTGATGTGAGTTTTGTGTGGTTGGATACGATTTTTGAATTAGATGCTCTACCGGTGTGGGAGTTCAGCATGTGTTGTGACCTTGCTAGCGAAAATTGAATTAGTGGAAGGTTTCAGTTGGTATGATGTGTAATCTACTTGTGATTCAGAGCTGAGCATGGGATCCTCGCATTTCAATGATGTTTGTTATGTTTGGGCCGGGATGCGTGCCGTGGTGAAGTTATATTAGGATGAGATTCTTGTGAGTTGTTCTTATACTTTGATTCTCCCTCATGGAATTAATTCGTAGTATGCTACTGATAAGGAGTTGTGTCAGCCGTGCTTGTTTGATAGTTCTTTCATGTGTTCCCTCGTATATTTAGTCACATTCATGTTGTGCTTATTGGGGTTTAGCTTGCGAGGTATGTGCCAAAGTGGTGTTGGGTGTTACTTGTTTATTTGAGTGAATAATCATGGCATCTTTCTTGCTTCTTGCATCCTTATCGGTGTTGTGGAGGTTTGGAACAGGGTTGTAGCTGACATGAGGTTAATTGCTGGTGTTATATTTGGGTATGGATGGCTATTGTGATTAGAAATATTGTTATGGACATATTTGTAGTGTGTTATATCATATGATTGTATCTGGTGAGTGTATACGTAGGATATTGCAGCTGGTTGAGGCTGATACCGTATGTTGATGTAGGAATCAGGTCTTGTGGAAACAACCAGATAGTGAGAAACGTTTTTCTAATGCCTATTGGTATTGGTGGAAGGAAAAACCTTAAGTTGAGGTGGTGTTATCGGGCTTATGTGGATTTCGGGTGTAGTGGGGTCACCCGTGGGTGTATGTATGGTTTGTTCGCTCAGTGATTGATGACTTTAGAATAATTCTTGGCATGGTCGAGGACGAACGTTTGCTTAAAAGGAGGAGAAGGTAATGACCTGATTGGTCATTTTGAGAATTAGCATCCCGTTTGCCGGCTTAAGGCCTCGAGCGGCTTTGTATTATTTATTATGACTAGCATGTGTGGCGTAGTTCGGATTTCGGATGATTCAAGATAAATTTGGAAGAAGGATTCTTGTTTTAGAAGCTTAAACGGTAAGAATTGACCGAGAGTTGACGTTGTTGATATGGGGCTCGGATTGCGATTCGGAGAGTTGGATTAGCTCCGTTTTGTCATTTGAGAGTTGCATGAAAAATTTGACGTCATTCCGGGTTGATTTGATATGTTTTTGCGCGAGCTGTTGAAGTTGAAAGTTCATAAGTTTATTAAGTTGGATTTGCGATGCAATTCGTATTTCTGATATAATTTAATGTGATTTGGGGCCTCGAGCATGTCTGCGTTAGGTGTTGGGACTTATTGGTTTGTTCGGATGAGGTCCCGAGGGGCTCGGGTGAGTTTCGGATAGGTTTGGGTTGTGTTGTGCTCGTTTTTATGTTTCAACGTCGTTTCTTCAAGCATAAATGCAACCACATTAAGAAAATGACCTCCAATTGCTTCTTTGATTGAAGCATTAGATCTGTATCGTAATTACGAAGCCATAGAAAAAAAATTATTTAATTTGGACATCGTATGAGCGAGTTATGCTCATTTTAGTGTCGAAGTTGGGTCCGCATCTGCGACCCCGCAGGTGCGAAAAATGGTCCACAAATTCAGAAATTACAGCTGGCAGACTGCAGGTGTGGAGTTTTGGCGCGGAAGCAAAATTCCATGTGTGTTAAAAAAATCTGACTGCGATTATTTAGTATTTTGAGCATATCTTGAGTTCTGGAGCTCCGATTGAGTTGATTTTTGTGAAGTTCTTGTTGTCGTTTCATGGGGGCCAGTATAATTAATCCACTTTTTGATTGGATATTTGGGATCTTTTATCAAAAACTTTTTTGAAGAGAATAATTGAGTTTTGAACATCGATTTAGAGTCGGAATTGGATGAAATTAGTATGGTTGGACTCGAAATTGAATGGGTATTCGGATTTTATGAATTTTGCCGGCTTCCGAGGTGTGGGCCCAGGGTTTATTTTTGGGTTGACTTTTTAGTTAATTTTTAAAGATTGAAGCTTTTTTATCCGCAATCATTTTCGATGAGTTTTGTTTACGATTTGAATTTGTTTTGGCTAGATTTGAGCCGTCCAGAGGTTGGTCCACTCGAAAAGGACATCTTAGAGTAACGGTCTAGCTTCTTTGGGTAAGTATCTTGCCTAACTTTGTGTAGGGGAAACTACATAGATTTGAGTCATTTGTGCTAATTGTGTCATGTGAAGGCCGTGTACGCGAGGTGACGAGTACGTACTCGGGCTTATTTGTGAAAATTTGACAGTTTAGTGCTCTTAGGTTCTTATGTTCATTACATGTGAAGTTGTTTTAGCATGTTAAATCCCCTATTTACTAAATTTACCCTTACGTAACTTATTTGGAATTAATTGATTCATGTTTTACCCTTATTTTCAATTAAACGCTTATGTGCCTTAATTGAAGATATTGCCTTTTTATTGCCATTCTATCTTTTGTGTAATTGCTTGTCCTTAATTAAATTTATCCTTTCCGTAATTGCTTATCCTTAATTGAAGTTATTATTATTCTTTCCGTAATTGCTTATCCTTAATTGAAGTCATTATTATCTTTTCTATAATTGCTTATCATTAATTGAATTTATTAGTATCTTTTCCGTAATTGCTCAGCCTTAATAGAGGTTTTGTTATTCTTTTCATTGTTGACTTATCCTTATTTAGAATCACTGATTCATGATATCTCTCTTACCGTCGGGTTGTAGTTATGTGGAAATCATTGTTGCACGCTATCTCTCCCCTTATTGAGCTATTTTTGTTGAAACCATTATTCTTTGTTGTCTTTTTCGTTGTCAACCGCCTGTTTCTTTGTGTTATGAAGTTCTTGAGTTGATTTACTTGCCGTATTCCCGTGTTATTACTGTTGTTGTTGTTGTACCGAGTATTGTTGAGTTGAGGGATATGCGTGGTTGTGGTATTGAAACTGTTTTGAGGAAATGTTGTGGCATATGTTCACATGTTGTGAAGTTATTTTATTGTGTTGTTATGTTTTGGCACACGTGGTATTGTTGAGAGGATTGCCAGGGTGTTCACACATGAGTTGTCTATCCTATTGTTACTATTGATATTTGCACATGCAACGTGACAAGGGGGGCTATTTATGTGGGTTTGTGCATGTGGCGAGACAAGGTGATAATATTATTATGTGCTTGCGGCGAGACAGTGTGGCCATTTAATTTATTATTGCGCACGTGGAGATACAAGGTGGGCTTTGTCGGGGAATGATTTGTGATGACTTTTGATGGCCTTAGGGCATTGTTATTGTTGTTATTTGTGTAGTGGTGTGCATAGCATGTATGAGTTAGACCGTGTACATTTTGTGGTGATCGTTTCTTATGTCCCATTCATTGTCTCTACTCTTGCTTGTTTACTTGAATTGTGGTAGAACACTTGTACAACCATACACGTGAATAAATCACCCATATCGGTTTAAGAGGATGAATCCTGATGTTATTGACCATTTACATGTACTCCTGTGTACTTGCCTTCTGTGTGAGAGTTATCCTGTTGGCACGTGAGTTGTCCGTGCAGTCTGATGGTAGGCTATAATCACGTATTTTAGTTGCTTATCGCACTCTAGTTTACTGCACTTTAATTGAGTTTGAGCTTTAATCGCTAGTGTTTTGCACTAATTGCGTGTTTATGCCTATTATGAGTGATTCCTAGCTATATAGATATTATGGAATGAAATTGAGCTATTTGGAGCTTTGAAGTTTTAGTAAAAGCCTAGGCAATTAATCTGGGATTGCGTTGAGGGGTCGAGAACCACATCCGAATTTCAAAACGTAAGGAAAAAGCTTCACTCTGACAAAAACACACAACCATTGTGCGTGGGCCGGCGTGTGGGGCGACGTGGCTGCCCAAGTTCTGCCCTAGCCAATTTTGCATACTCTCTGACCAATCCCACTATAGCCCCACCTGGCGCGTCGCCCCACGCGGCGCGCCTGTGCAATGTTTACAGAGCTGGAATCCTATTTCACGCAGGAAAAGGTGTTTTTGTCTGGGCACGACGCTACTAAGTATAAATACATGTAAAAATGTTATTTTTATGACTTTTGACACATCTTATACCTAAGGAAGCCAAGAAGGAGGTGGAGAAGCAAAAGCACAAGGATTTCATCATTCCATCCTCACTCAAGACAAGAGTTTGGATCGTTTTATGTTTTCCTTTGATTTAAACATTGTTGTGATGAATTGCTCCCTATTTATGGAGTAGTTATCTTTAGGGTTTGATGAATTTGGTTTATTGATACTTGTTTGTGGATATTAACTCTAGTTTTTATGTATAGCATCATTTTGGATGCTTTAATCGTTGCATCTATATTCACTTATTCATGTAATCGAGAGATGCATAACTTGTGATATTCTTGCATTCTATCTTGTTGGTGGAATTAATTAATTCTTCTTAGTAATCAAAAGAGGCTAATTGCATTGTTGATTAAACCTAGTTAGGAGGATAATCGAGAGAGGTTCTCCAAAAGACCAAACCACTACTATCTCGTGCATATCTTCACCGATCTTAAATTACTTTATCTTGTGAGGTTGAGACTTAATCGATAGAGGAGTTTCTACTAAACAATTGAATTAATAAACTAGTGAATTCGAGAGGATCACTCGAACATTATAAGTGAATTATCTAGAGTTAAATCCCAACATTTGTCTTGCACCTATCCTATCAACCTATCTTCTCCCAATTGATAACCTTCTTTGCTCATTACTTGTGTTGATTGTCATTAGCCAAAAGTTTAGATTCTTAGTTAAATTTAGTTTTAATTACAGAAATCTCAATTGTTGATCATCTTGGATAGCAATCTAGCTATTAACTGCAAAAATACTATTTAACTCTAATCCTTATGAATACGATATTATATTTTACTATATTCATTTATCGAGCATATTTAATTGTGTGTTTTGCGCTAGTCAAATTTTGAAGTCGTTGAAGGGAATTGGCAATCAATAGTGTTGGAGATTGTTTGTAGTGCTAATTTAGGATTTTTTCTTTACGGTTGGAGATTATATTTTCCTCTTTTTACGGTTGATGTTCTTTGATATGCGCAGGCTACAAGTTAGATTTGTCATGACCCAAATCGATGGGCCATGATGGGCACCCAGTACCTTACTCAACCGAGTACCAACATAACGTATCTTTTCGTATCATACTATCATAGATAACTGAGTCAGAGAGGCTGCTGTCATATAGGTAGAATACAACATGTAATACCAACTTATACATAAGACATATGGGCCTCTAAGACCAAAATAACCACTCGTACGTTGAACTTAGGCCGACTAGGCCAAACAATCTTTTACGTACATGACATTTGTCTACAAGCCTCTAAGAATACATAATTGTCATAAAGGTCAGGACAGATCCCCGCCATACCAAATAATACACATCTAAATCATACTGACCAAACAAGCAACTCCATAGCAAATGGAGTGCACCAACATCTTCTGCTGAGCTGATCGCCTACTTGGAGGACTCTCGACCTGTCTATCGAGACCTGCGGGCATGAAACGCAGTGTCCCTAGGAAAAAGGGACGTCAGTACAAATAATCTACTGAGTATGTAAGGAATGAAAATCAGTAAATAACAGACATTAGAGAAACATGGAGTGAAAGACTCGACATGTACGTCTGCATAGCTGTGTGAATTATTTCATTTTTATAACGTCATGAATATGAATATAAATATCATACCATGCATAGGTATATGTGTTCATAACATCATCAAGCCTCTGAGGGCATTCCATCATATCATTTCGGCCACTTATAGCAAATCATCAACGTATACCAACTGATCAGGTGGTGATGCATATATAACGCCATAACCTTTTACCATGTCCCATATACATATAATATAGGCGTATATAATGCCATCTGGTCATGGGTCAATGTACATGTATAAATACATGAAATGCATAAGAAATATGTTAATAAGATTTCTCGGAGTATCATAAAATCAATATGCCTTTCAGATAAACTTTATCAAATACATATTTTTCTGAGACCCATGAATAGAAGATATAATAATAATTCACATGGGGAATCAAGAATATAGACACCCTTAGTATTTCTATGAATAGAGTCATTTATGAAAGTTGCGTATTATGCTCGTTCCATTTGTATTATTTGGGTCATGCCCAAAAGAAAGAAGGGATAGCCTTAACATACCTGAGCCGATTCTCTTGACACACCCTCTAACATATGTTAATTGCGATAAATCACGTAATGACAGATCGATATAGGGAGAAATTCATATGATATTCTTGAGGAAGATTATATCGTGCTCCATTAGAACATGCAAATACCGTTGCTATTACACAGTATAACAACGTACTAAATTCTTGAAGCGATTTACGTTGCTATCATCTAATCCTGTATGAAATTTGTGGCTTCTTGTTGCTTGACTTGGACATTCTTTTATATAAGTTTGCTGGAGAGAATTCACGTTGCCATAAACCTTAATTACATTGTTAATCTTTCACTAATCCATAATTAACTAATTACCCATATAATTAATAATTATCACAAATTACTTATAATACTACTTATTTTTAACACACCTCATACACCTTACTATCATGGCCATGTAGTATCTTATATGGCACTAGTTCATAAATACCGGGTATTATAGCTCAGACCGTATTTTATCTCAAAATGTCACACTTTGACAAAATTCGTTTTCTTCGATTTGCTTACCCTCCCACCTTCACGAATTTACTCATCACTTGTTTGAAATAGCACAATGCTTATAATGTCAAGATAATCTCATTCCCGAACATATGTCGATTAACTTACGACGAAACTTTAACGTACGAAAATGCGAGATGTAACATCACATTTTTCGAGCTTCCATCAATTTACTTATGGCGTATTTTCACGTACGAAAACATATGGTGTAACAAGATTGGTGCATGACTCGATCGTTTGGGAAAGAAGTGCAACCATCCGAGCTAAGAAATAGAGAGACAACTGCGACAGTTGAGGAAGGAAAGAAATCTCCCTGAGAATATAGAGAAGGTTGGGAAATCATCAACCAAAGAAAACATGGCAGGAGATGATGATATTGTAAATTTGGCTTCGATGGAGGCAATCCAATGAAAAGAAAAAGATGCAAGGGATGCTGAAGAAGAAGTTATTAGAGATGCAAAAATTGCATATGAAGAAGAGAGACCTTGAAGAATGGCACAAAATCAACACTTGGGTGCAGACCAAATCGAAAACATAGCTCCCGGCCAAAGGTTATCAAGTGTGAGACCACCCCAGTTGCAGCTAATAATTTCGAGTTGAAGCAAGGGTTACTTAAAACCCATCAAAATTGTTGTGTCTTCAGAGGAAAGCAGAACGAAGATCCAAACAGTCATCTAATAGACTTCGAGGAGATCATAAACACCTCTCAATATAATGGTATGTCACAAGATGCAGCTTACCTAAGGGCATTCCCCTTCACTCTCAAAGATGATGCAAAGAATTGGCTTTGAAGCTTTCCCAAGGGATCAATTAGAACATGGGAGGAGATGACCAGAAAATGTCTTGCTAAATATTTCTCCTCAGCTAAGACGGGCATGTTTAGAAGAGAAATCCATAACTTCTTCCAGAACGAGACCGAAACTGTGTTCGAAGCTTGGGAGAGGTTTAAGGAGATTGTGGAAAAGTGTCAACATAGCAGAGTTGAACTCTGGATGCAACTCTAGGACTTTTGGGATGGATTGACACCGACCTCACGTAGAACATTCACCAATGCAGTTGGAGGTCCGTTGATGAAAAAGACTCTAGAGGAGATAGTCACAATTCTAGATGAGTTATCTGAAGATACAAATCAGTGGCCCTCGTAGATTGCTTAAAGAAGAAGATCAACTATTGTTCACCAGGTTGATACTAACACATTTGTGCATGTACATCTTGATTCCATGGCCAAAGAAATAAGAAATTTGACCTTAGCCTTAATACATAACGAGCTTCATGTAGCCTGTGATATATGTCGAAGAGGACACCATATTCATTAGTGTCGAGCTACCATCGAGGAAGTGAATGCTGTGGGTAATAATAATTTCAATGAAATGGGTCAGAAGCACCCCGGGTTTTCATGGAGTTCACCTTGGGCTACAGTAAATGCATGGCAACAAAATAACTCTAGATTTCAGGAGAGGCCGCAGTTTCAGTCTCAACAGCCAATTTCGACTAGGTTACAATATTTGATGAAGCCTTTCATTATCAAGACATATGAGAGATTAGATGCTCATGGTGCAACTATTAAAGAACTTGGAATGGATTTGCGTAACTTGGAGAGACAAGTGAGACAAATTGTAAATATATTGTCTGAATGAATCCAGGTACTCTGCCACCTGATACTGCAAAGAATCCCAAAGAAACGACAAATGTTGTGACCTTTAGAAGCACACAAGTATTGAAAGATCCAACTCCAGTCCAAAGAGAGGTGATACCTGAAAAAGAAAGTGGGGAGGAGCTGAAAATTGACGATGGTAAGAAGAAGAAAGGTAAGAATGGAGTAGAGAAAAAAAAGAGGGAGGAAACTTCAAGAAGGGAGGACTCTAATGAAGAGACCAAGCACATGCCTCCTCTACCTTCTCACTAAAAGCTCTATAGAAAAAGGCCGGACAAGCAGTTTGAGAGATTTTTAGATATGCTGAGACAAGTAAATGTAAACCTTCCATTCACCGAAGTTCTCTCACAAATTCAAGCTTACTCAAAGTTCTTGAAGGAGATCCTTACGAAGAAGAGGAAGATAGAAGAGACATCGGTAGTCAAGCTCACGGAGCATTGCAGTGCAATCTTGAAAAAATAACTCTCACAAAAGTGTGGAGATCGAGGAAGTTTTACTATACATTGCTTTTTAGGCACTCTTAACTTTGATAAATCTTTATGGGATTATGTTGCCTCAATGAATCAAATGCCTTTGTCAAGTTACAGGAAACTAGAGAATGCGATTGGAGAGATAAGGTCTGCACCAATATCATTGTAGCTGGCAGATCAAAAACAAATAACGCCCCAGTGGATAGTTGAAGATGTCTTAGTGTGAGTGGATAAGTTAATATTTCCAGTAGACTTTAGAGTGGTGAAGATGGAGGAAAATAAGGAGATACCCCTCATCCTAGGAAGAAAATTATTACAAACAAGTAGAGCAATATTAGATATACATGAGAAAAAGCTCATGCTTAGAGTGGGGGAGAGACTATAACGTTCAAGATGGATGTAGAAAAGGGGGTGAAAAGGGAAAAGCTAGCTGCAATTTTTGAGGGGAAGGTGAAGGGTGTGAAAGAGAAGGCTGCATGTAGTGAAAAATATAAGTGTGGGGTGTACCCCAAGAAGGCTGAAAAGAAGTTGTCTGCATGGATGTGTGCACTAGTTTGGGCGCATGGAATGGATCCCAACTTTGATTCAGACCCCGACTAGATATTCAGGGAAGTTTCCTCTACCTTATGCTTTTTATTTGCGTTCCATGGGGACATGCCACAACTTAAAGTGTGGGGTGGGGGATATTTGTATGGTGTATGTATATTACTCTTAGTTTTTGATTTAGTTAGTTTGATTGTTTTTGCTCCTAATAGTTTGAGTAGAAGAAACAAATTGAAAAAAACATAAATATTTTAATTTTTTTTATTGTTCCCTATGATGGATATCATTCAAAAGGTTTCTTGAGAGATTAAAGTCGAAAGAAAAAGACAAAAAAAAACTTTTGTTAGGTAGTTTATCTATTCTCCCTTGATTTTTCTTTGCGCCGCGGTTCTTTTCGAAGGATTTTGTTTGAATCGGGTGTAGTTATTTTTTATTTTGTAGAAGTAGGAAACCTTGTACTGAGATTTGAAATGAAAGCAATATCTCTTGAGTTTATTATGCCTTGAGAATAGTGAGTGCTTTAGTTGTGACGCTTATGCTCAGTTATTCACTCTTGTATAAGTGCCTTAAATGGTATCAGCTTAACTTTACTTAACTGCATTGACTAAAGTATCTTGATAATCCGATCTTGAATGAGTTATGTGCCATGTGTGTGTGAGGTTTTGTGTGACTATATGCATTGCATTTGATGTCTAGAACTTGTCACGTGTGTTTGCAAAGCGAAATAGTAGTTTTATTCAGTCTTGGAAGTGATATAGGCATTTCTTTGTTGAGCTAGTTATATGCTTTTACCCACCTAATTGTTATGTATCTTAGTTAACCCCTTTGAGCCTGTAATACTGTTTATTTGGCATCCACATTAGAAGCTTTACTCATTTGTTTGAATTGACCATCTATTTGAATCTTGTACCTCTCGTGAGCACTTGAAATTGTTATCAACTTTGTAAAAGTTGAACTGTGGGTTGGTTGGTTTGGCTTTTTAGTGTAACTAATGAAATAAGGAGAAATGTGCACTGTTTTGAAAACATAAGAGCCACTTGAATTGAAAAAATAAAGAAAAAATAGTTATATTGTTGTGAAAAACTTTCATGGATAAGTGGTAACTCTTGATGTAATTGTGCATAAATAATTTGGGAGTTGATGTATATTGATGTGAATGTGGAGTTTTAGTTTGATATAAGTGTGGGGTTTGAATGTTAGAGTACATGTAATAAAGTGCTTAGGGAGGTGTAGTCACTCTTATATCTAAATGTATCCTACCCATCCTGCTGCCTACATTACAACCAATTTAAGTCCTACTTGATCCTTGACTGAATGAACTCGATTAGTAGAGTAGTACACCACAGACAAGCTTATGGTTCATGTTTTGTGGCATATGAATGTTGTTTATGAGAGTGAGCAAATTCTTTCTATCTTGAGTTCCTAATTGTTCTTAAATTTTATTATGTGGAACTACTCTCTATTGTTGTGTGGGGGCACTTGATTCAAGAAGGAAAGGCAATGTCGTTGACCTCTATGTTAGATTAAATGAGCGGGTTATAAATAATACGTGGTACTTTTGAGTCAAATATTGAGGTGAAGATGTTACACTATTGTGCTTACACATTAAGCAGTTTGTCGATACGACATCAGCTCCCAATGGGACCCACTAAGGTGGTGGACGACCCTTCAACATTTTAACAGGGTTGGACGCCTCATTTTTGGCTATTTTCGACGAAGAAAATTTCCCAAACTCTCTGAACACCTCTCTAACAGCTCTCCAAGGTTCCAAGTCTAATCCAATGTGGTTTTACCTAAACCTATCCTCAAAAGTTAGCCTAAGTGACGAAAAGAGTCTCTATGGTGTTGTGATGCCATTAAGGGTGCTTGTAAGCTAAAGGAAGCTTTGGTCGAGTTTTTTCTGATTAATTAATGTATGTATAACACTCTATCTCTTGGGCTTAAGCTTATATATGTGTTGGTTAAGCTATTTGGATGAAGAATTATAAGATAGAACTTGAAGTTGTATAAGAAGTTGATGTCTCTTATTTGACTATTTTGGAGTTGTGAATATGACTTCATATGGCTGGAAATTGCGGGGAATGACTTGGTTATAATGTTCGTATTTGTTGTTATGCTGGTAAAAATTTTTAGTATGTTGATGTTGTTTTAAATAGGAGAATAAGCAACCACACAATACCTAGAAGTTGTCCATATTGTTGTAATATGTTGTTGGGTTGCTTGATGTTACTTTTATGATGGATATAAGGTTTCAATGTCATGCCAATATATGTTTATATATTCCGGACTGTTTGAAGGTGTTTTAAGTATAGTTGGGGTTTGGTTCCAATCGAAGCTTACCGCTCGTCGTGTTAAGTAGTAGTTCTGTTGATCACATTTGTGCATTTGTTGTTGTGTAAGGTGAATTGTTTTGTTGGGCTATTCGGTGTGTTATGGTGCTGATAGTATATAGTTGAAGGTCGTATGTGATCTTGATATTTTTATGGACTTGGGTAAAGAAAGGAAAATAAGGGATATGCTACCGTTTTAATAATAAATAAGCTTGTCGTTCGTTGTACGATAGTTGCATCTTTCGTAGCTTAACAATAGCATTATTAGCATTGTTTTAGATTAAAGTGCAATGAGATGATTTCAACGTGGTCATTGCACATACTATGATAAGGCATGTTAAGGCTATCTCTTCCAAAATGAGCAAACATGCAACTTTCAGAAATGACTCTATTCTTAGAAGTAATAGGGATGCCTATGTTCTTGATTACCACTGTGTCCTGTTATTATATCGTTTATTCATGGGTCTCAGAAAATACATAAGTTAATAAATTTTATTTCACGATGTTAGACGAATGCATATTTATCTTATGACATTCTGAGAGATCTTATTGACTTACTTCATTATGCATTGCATTCATATATACATGTATATTGACCCATGACCAGATGACGTTATATGTGTGTATATTATATGTATATGTGCTATGGGGAAAGGTTAGGGTGTTATATATGTACCAGCCACCTGATCAACTTGCATAAGTTTATGATTTCGCCCACTGAGGCCGAGATAATATGATGGGATGCCCTCAGAGGCTTGATGATGTTATGTACGCATATACCTATATATGATATAACATTTATACCCCTATACATGACACTATGAAGATTTCATGATTATTGAGCTATTCAAACTTACAAATCGAGTCCTTTACTCCATGTTTCTTTCACGTCTTTTATATACTTCTTTTCATGCCTTACATACTCAATACTTTATTAGATCTAAAGTCCCTTTTTCCTGGGGACGCTGCGTTTCATGCCCGTAAGTCCCAATAGACAGGTTGACAGTCCTCTTAATAGGCTATCTGCTCAGTGCAAGGTGTTAGTGCACTCCACTTGCTCCGGAGTTGCCTATTTGGTCAATATGCTCTAGGCATGTATTTATTGGTATGGCGGGTCCATGTCCCGACCATTATGATTTTTATGCATTCTTAGAGGCTTGTAGACAGATGTCATGTACATGGGTACTTGTATGGCCTTGTCGCCGTATGTTTTGAGTGTACAAATGATCATGTCGGCCTTATAAGCCCTTATGTCACATGTATAAGTTTCTATATCATGCTGGATCGTCCTATGTCGAGTATTCCTTTACGTTTTATTCTGGTTATCTCATGACGGCCCTTCTATCCATAACACAGGCACAAAGCATATCCTCAAAGATCAGAATGGTGCGCTCGGACTACCCGTCTATCTGGGATTTCAAATGTTCTACTCAACTCAACTCACGCTGCACAACTCTCCAAATATACAACGTGAATACGTGCCTCGATTGGAAATAATGTAAACTGGCACAACATGGAGACGGACAATCTCACGGATATAGATCTGAGCCAGCTGCTCTGAAGGATAGGTAGGCACAACCGGAATGAAGTGTGCAGACTTGGTCAGTCTATCCATAATAACTCACACTGTTTCAAATTTCTTCAATGTCTGTGGGAATTTGTTCAACTTATGGTTCTCTGTAGCGGTGAGGAGGATCAAGTAAACAACAACTCAAACTCGTTATCAGTAATTACATCATTTATAAGTTTCAAAATACATACTCTTTCATAGTTTGATATGGGACGTGTGACACAAATTCAAAATACATATTGTTGAATAGTACTAGTATATATGACTAAACACTCTCTCAATGAAACGAGCAGTAATGCAAGTAAGGACAGTCATAATATTAGTTAAAGCCTCAAATAATTACCTAATATCAAATTAGAGATAAGATAAGTTTTAAAAAAAATTCAAATTTTAAGTTTTTGAAATCTTTGGTACCGGTATATCACTATACACAATTTGGATTATGATTTCCAGCACAGTCACCACCATGTGTGCGGCATGGCGTCTGATCACGACCCGATCGGCTAGGACGTCTCATGCGAGACATCAACCAAATCATAGAATAGTACTAGTATATATGACTAAACACTATCTTAATAAAACGAGCAGTAATGCAAGTAAAGACAGTCATAATATCAGTTAAAGCCTCAAACAATTACCAAATATCAAATTAGAGATAAGATAAGTTTTAAATAAATTTCAACTTACGGTTCTCTGTATCGGTGAGGAGGATCAGTAAACAACAACTCTAACTCGCTATCAGTCGTTACATCATTTATAAGTTTAAAAATACATACTCTTTCACAGTTTGATGTGGAACGTGTGATACAATTTCAAAATACATATTGTTGAATAGTAACCAAAGGGCTAAGGCCCTGCACTAACCAACATACTCTAGCCTCCGTAGTAGAAAACATATGAATAACATACTTGGACAGGCGCGCAAACTACATATGGTACTCCCACACACTCTTGCTACCTTATTTTAGGTTCTCAAACTCCGCAACATGGGCTGCCTTAGTCTCGGAGGGCAAGAAATGATCCATGAAAGGGTCGAAAAAGTCACTCCACCTTGCCGAAGGGCTCCCCTTCTCACGGGAGTCCTCCCATATCTAAAACCAGGATTAGGGCACCCCCTTCAGGCGGTAAGAGGCCAACTCCACTCCCTATGCCTTAGTAGCACGCATAACCCTGAGGGTCTTGTGCATCTCATCAATGAAATCCTAGGAATCCTCCTCAGGATCTGTACCCGTGAACACTGGAAGATCTAACAGAAGAAACCTGTTAACCATGGAACCAATAGAATCCCCTTGCTAACTAGAAGAAGTGGGGGCAACATTGGACATCTAGGCCTGGGAAGCCACTATCTGAGCCAACATCAGTATGGCTCCCCTAAGATCCCCATCAGAAACACCGGGACCGGAAGCTAGGGCTGGAAGTGGAACTGGAATATTAAGTGGAGGATTCGTTGCACCCTCGTTGTGTGTGGGAACTGGTTCACCCTGAGCAGGAATAGTACAACCAGGCGGTGTAGTAATCAGGGGAATATCCTCACCCCTCGGGCGTTCACCCACATCATCAATGATAGAATCAACTGCCACTCCTGAGGTAACATTGGCTCCTTGGCAAGTTCTTGCCTTCTTCTTAGGCGCCATTTACTGAATGTTAGATCAATGCACGAGTTAAAGGAGGAACAATCATACAATCAGATTTATCGCACGCTGAAGAACATCAAAGAAGAGTATTATGCCTAAATGTCCAAGTAGACTCCTAATTATAGATGTGGTCAACAATATACCGATAAGAAGGATGCAACTAGACATGGCTCCGAGACATCCTAAGATGCTTTAAAACCTAAGGCTCTGATACCATGTTTGTCACGCCCCAAACTCGGAGAGCGCGACTGGTACTCAACCGAGTGAACCCGGTCAAGAAAGCCTGTTGAATACTTTCTACCCAAACTTGCCCATGATTTAAAGAGAACACGTATCTTTGTTAATTAGCCAGTAAGGAGATCATGTAGACAATACCAAATTCATCACCATTAGTTACTCCATTTAACAAGTCATAAAATGTACACATTCTCATGGTTTAAAGTGGATCAAGTAAACAAAATACAACATAATTTGTTTGACTTTCCCAGCACCCATATACACCCACACTATATCTATAGAACCTCTAATAAATATAAAGAGTGCAATGATAGTGCCGGGAACAAGGCTCTGGCTATACCTGAAAACATAATGATATAATGAACAAAAGATAGATGACCCCGAGTGAAGTGGGGCTCACCAAGTCAACTGGGAAGAGAGTGTGTCGCTATCACTGATCAGTGCAGCCTGTTATGGAACCACTTGCATCCATGAATGATGCAGCGCCCCCAGAAAAAGGGACGTTAGTAGTGTCGAATAGTACTAGTATATATGACTAAACACCCTCTCATAAGAACGAACAGTAATGCAAGTTAGGACAATCATGATACCAGTTAAAGTCTCAAGCAATTACCAAATATCAAATTAGGAATGGGATAAGTTTTCAAGTAAATTTCCACCTTTTAAGTTGGGCGACCTTTATTAACGATATACCACTTTTCACAGATTTGATTACAATTTCCAATATAGTCACCACCATGTGTACGACATGGCATCCGATCACGACCTGATCCGCTAGGTCATCTCATGTGAGACATCATCCTTTTCTATCAATCACCCTGTTTCATATTTCTTTCACATCTCTTCATTTTATTGGCACTAGTGGTCACAATTGTATTATTTCTCTTGGCATGTTGGCCGTGTTTCATATTTCACATTGCGCATTACGTATTTCGTATTTCATGCTCTCCTTTTTACTTTCAAACATCATCATGGTCTTTCCAACAACAATGTATTTCTATTAAAGACATTTATGCACACATATGAGCAAATACGAGTCTTAGGCGCATTACGGTTTCTTACATAATTTTCATTAGCTTTCACTTGAAACACAACTTGAAGTCAAGGCATTTAGATATGCAACCCATACTTTGAACACATTCTTAAATAGTAGTACAACATAACAAGAGCATTTAATTACATATTGATCAAAGATGTCTTTTGACACCAGCTTATCCGTGTTAATCGATTCACAACGCGCAACTCGGGACATACATGGATATTGTGGGGTTAGATTTTAAGAGAAGTGTTTAGCCAAAATACCTCACTTGAGCTTCTTTAGACTATAAAATGTCCTGGAATTCTTAGCAACTTCGATCTATTTTAGAAATGTAACAAATTAAACAAAAATTAGGAAGATGATCATGGTTCTATCTCGTTCGAGCATTTTATCAAACACTAGGTGCATATTAAGGTTTCAAGGTCCTTTTATGTAGGATTCCATCATCCCACAACCCATGCTTTGCCATTTTTAGGTCAACAGTCTCCCTACATCCCTTAATAACACATGCATGCAATAAATAACTCCCATACCCATGAATTATCTTACTAATTGCCCATTTCTAGTTAAATTTCGAAATTAAGGGTTAGGGTGTAGGATCTTACCTCTAGGATGAAGACCTGGTGTGCTTTCCTTATTAAGTTTCCAAGATTTGAGTATGAATTGATGGATGAAGCTTAGGAACTCCTTTTCTCACTCTATGACACTCCCTTTATCTATAAATATTTGTTTTCCCCTTTAAAATGATCCCCAAGGTTGTTTTATTAGAATGGGGTCGGGTTCAAAAATTAGAAAAATAGGAGCCCCGACAACGGCTTGCGGTCATATATGCGATCACATAATGCTTTTGTAGTTCGTGAAATGTGCCTTTGGAACTGGGAACCACTGCCGGGGTATGCGGCTCTTTTGCAACCCGCAGACCCGTTCTGCAATCGTATTATGCGCCGCAAAACTTCCCTCTGGTTAAGTGATCGATGTACGGCCCACAAAATCATTTTGCGATCACATAATTGGCCGCGAGATGAAATCCAAAAGTTTCCCAATTGACTGCCTCACTCTGCGGCCATTTTGCAGCCCGTAGAGTGATTCTTCAACCACATAGTGGGCCGCAGAAATGCCTTTTTCTACAAAGAATTTTCCTTCAACTACCCAGCGTACTATTTAACCCAAACAGTCCGTACCGCAGCTATCATTAGCACATACGCCTACCTCGGCACCACGAATCCCTGGGTTTTATTCAAAATTTTATGGGGCCTTACAAATACAATGGTTTATGGGCGACATGATTCGTGCTAGGATCTCTTGCGGTGATCTTTGGTTTAGGATCATAGTGTACAGGCAAGGAAAAGTGTTAACTTGAAGGCAAGTTGAGGAGGATTCAAAGAAATTGATCAGCTTGGTAGTGTAGGGTCAGCATAATAATAAAGTTAATTGGTTCCTTTGGTGTGGTGATGCTTTACCAATGTTTTGTGTCTATACACGTTGGTTTGACGGCTTGTGTGACTTGGTTAAGTTGGGAAAATTCAGTTCTGATTGCTTAGTTATGTGTGGACGGGTTTCGAATAGTTCTTGATAGTGTTAAGGACGTCTTGGGTTGGATGTCTGCCAGCGGCATAAGGAACATGTTGTGTGTTATGATATTTCTCTTGTACGGGTCACGAGTTTTAGATAGCATAGACGATTTCAAATGTTTAGAAGAATGATAGAATTATCTGGTACCACCTAAGAAGGATTCACACTCCAAAAGGCGCATTGTGCTTTGACTTGCAGATGCCTTACATGTATAACACTAATGGCCCGATTGATTGAATACTAATGTTCAAATTTATCTATGTGGTAATAAGGAATTATGGAAGTATTTCTTGTGGAACGATTGTGTATGATGAATATATCAGTAATTTGAATAATATAATTGGGATTGGGAGATTATGGTATTCTAGGGATTTGAAGACGAAGAGGATTCTCATAGGCATGTATTATAGATCGATTATTGTGCAAATTTCTATTGTTATCTACCTATTTTGGGACGATCGTAATTGATTTGGAGGCCATTGGTGGGCCTAATGAGAATGTGTATTCTACATCAGGTCTGATTTGTCTATCCAACACAATTAGTGTGGAGGGATGTGTTATTAGTTGCAGTGGATCTTATTCGTGTTCTGATGTGTTCCACGTGTTACCCTCATATGCTATGATAGGTTGTGATCTGTTGATTACTATTACCTAATGCAATTTTGTTGGGGGCCTTGTGGTGAAATTTGAGCAAGATGATTCTCGGGGTGTTGAATGGTTGATTGCGCCTTGGTTTTGGTCTTTCTATTTGTGTTATATTGTGTTATCCATTTTCCATGGTTATGGTCATGCACTTCTCGTGTTTGTTGTTGATATGTATATGGTTGTTGATAGTGAGCATCACGACTCGACGTATCCTATGTGTACAGGTGTTTCAATTGGGTCATGCATCATATCAGAGCTATGTTGGGATATGATCCTTTGGGCTTAATTATTGTGTTGTTTTTCTCCCTTGTGTGATGGCTTCATTGCATTGTGTTTCATGGTGGTATCTTTTGATCTTGTGAGGCGGTTCTCTCATTTTATTCTCTTCAATTATTAGGTACATCAAATTTATCGCTTGTTTAGTGCAGTTATTGCATGGTATACGACTCTAAGTAGGATTTGTGTGGCATATTGGTAGAGCGGCTTGTATTGGATGAGGTGAAGTTATTGGGCCTGAATGGAGTGCCATTAAATTTGATTAAGCTATGTTTCGAACTATAGTGACTTTAGTCAGCCTAGATTTTGGCTTTGGTTCTCGTCAGGCAAGAGAGCTCCATGACTGGTTGATGTTATGGGGGGTTACCCGTTTCTGTGTGTTTCTTTCATCATTAGTTGAGTTCGATGATTTGGAACAAGGTTTTTATTGATATGATGTTAGATATCGGTACAGTATTTTCTATTTTAATGACTATTGTGGTTGGAAGCTATGGTTATATGTATCTAAGTTATGTGGAATATCCTTTGAATACACTTGGGATATGTTTGCGGCTTGATGCAGCTTAATACTTCCTTATACACCATATAGATGCGAGAATCGTGTCTCATAATTAATTTGGGAAGTTAGAGATTGGGTTCTAAGTGTTGTGAGCTAATGTTAAGGTAATCATCATCAGTTAGATTGTGTTGTCAGACTTATATAGATTGGGATGAAGTGAGATCACCCATGGGTATGGGCGTGGTGAGTTTATACAGTGACTTGATGGCTTTGGGATGACTCTTCGCACATTCGAGGATCAACACATGTTTAAGTAAGGAAGAATGTATTGACCCGACAAGTTGTTATGAGAAGTTGTATTCTGTTAGGTAGTTTGAGGTCATGCGTAGAAATGTATGGTGTATTATGACTTGTGTGTATCGTTTCTTTTGGTTCCTCAGCAGTTTGTGATTAATTTAGAAGAATGATTCTCAACTAGGAAGCTTGAAGTTGGAAGAGTTGACCAAGCTTGAATTTTGTGAATTTGACCTCGAGATGGAATTTTTATTATTCCAATAAGGACATATGGTAATTATGGACTTAGGAATATGCCCGAAATTGGATTCATAGGTTTCTAGGCTGATTTGGTACTTTTGGCGAAAGTTGACAATTTGAAGGTTTAGAATTTTTCTATGTTTCCATGGTTTGACTTTATGTATATCGGGATCGGCTTTTGGTTTTGTGACTTTGTACGACTACGTGTTTAATTTGGAACATGTATGCAAAATTTGGTGTCATTCCGAGTTTGTTTAATAGGAATTAGACGTATGTTGGCTTTTTGCAATTGTTAAGTTTCATTGTAATTTTCGTGTTTTCTGTTGTCTAATTAATGGTTTTGGACATTATTTTGGTATTTTGATCATGCAAGGGAGTTCGTATGATGATTATATACTTGTGAAAATTGTTGGAGTGGAGCCTTGAGGGCTCGGGTGAGTTTTGGATGCGTCCCAGAGAGTTTGAGAGTGGTTAGGATTTTTGCAGGTGTTCTGTTCTTGCATTTGCGAGGAAAT
Source organism: Nicotiana tomentosiformis (assembly GCF_000390325.3). Lineage (NCBI taxonomy): Eukaryota > Viridiplantae > Streptophyta > Magnoliopsida > Solanales > Solanaceae > Nicotiana > Nicotiana tomentosiformis. The sequence goes on from NC_090819.1 coordinate 131,408,092, forward strand.
GGTCGCATTTGTGATTACCGCATTTATGAGATACTGCTTGCTTTTGTGATGTTGCTCTAGGGGACCAACGTTTGCAAATTAGGAACTAATATCGCATTTGCGATGGGTTATGAGTTCGCATATGCGAACCCTTGATCGCATTTGTAATGGGGAGCTGGGACTGGAGCAGGCCGCTTTTGCGATTTCTTTCTAGCACTTGCGAGCCTGCCAGGTTCGCATTTGCGGACCAGTTGTCGCATATGCCATAGGCTCAGGGTTGGTTTAGGCTTTGTATTTGCGATGCATGTTTCGCATTTGCGAATCTCTTATCGCAAATCCGACGTCTGCAGCTGATTATATGTAGTGTATTTCGGGACTTAGCTTCATTCATCCTATTTTTGAGCCCTAGATTCGGTGGAAGGCGATTTTGAAGAGTCATTTTCATACAAACTATTCGGTAAGCGATTTTTATCCTTTTTATTACATAACATGATTGTTTAGGAGATTTAACATCTAATCCATGGAATTTGAAGAGAATGTTTTGGAAATTTTGTCAACAATAACAACCCAGTAAAATCCCACTGATAGGGTCTGGGAGGTTAGAATTGTCACATCCAAAACCTGGGGAGGCGTGGCTGGCACCAAGTGTCGTGCTGGCCCGAGCGAACCACTGTGTAACTTTTTTTTTTCTTTTGCAACTATCATGGGCCAACATGGCCACAACTCGTAATTTATAACAAAAAAAGTGGGAAAACGTTGTATCAATGAACCATCATTCTTAAAACATGAATACATACGGGCCGTCAAGGCTTCTTACATACTGTACATAATGAACCTGTGTCTACAAAGCCTACCCATAAGTCTGTAACAAAACTCTGACACGATGACTTATAGACTCAACTGTACAACGAATGAGGTGGAGTCTTACCGATCCTTTGCTGAATACTAACCTCATCTACTATGACGGCTTGTCAAACTGATTATCTATACCTGCAGGCATGAATGCAGTGTCCACAACAAAAGGACGTCAGTACGACTAATGTATTTAGTATGTAAGGCATGTAAATCAGTATATAAAGGACATGAGAGAAACATGGAATAAAGTACTCAACCTGTATGTCTGGATAGCTCTATAAATCATGAAATATTTATAATTTCATGCATATGCATATAAATGTCATATAATGCATAAGTCTGTGCGTACATAACATCATCAAGCCTTTGAGGGCATCCAATCATATCATCTCAGCCTCTATGGGCAAAATCATCAAAGTATACAAACTGATCATGTGGTGATGCGTATATAACGTCGTAACCTTTTCCCATACCTCATATACATATAATGTACGCGTATATAATGTCATTTAGTCATGGGTAAATGCATATGTATCAATGAATGTAATGTATAATGAAGTAAGTCAATACGATCTCTTGAAATATCATGAGACCCATGAACAAACGATATGATAGTAGGACACATGGTGAATCAAGAACATAGGCACACCTTGTACGTCTGTGAATAGAGACATTTATGAAAGTTGTGCGCTTTCTCATTTCGTTTGTATCATATGGATCATGCCAAAAGGAAAGAAGGGATAGTCTCAACACACCTTACTTGATGAAATTATCAACTACTTTCACTTGAGCTTTCCAAGACCAATTTTTGCTCCTTTAAATCTTTGAACTAGAACTAAGCACTTCTTATGATCATGGCATATTTCATGTTGCTGGACATATGGAGTATCATGGATGTATGTTTTTGCTATGTTTCTAAAGTAAGAGACTCCCTAATAATGTTAGGAAAGATTCCAACCTTCTTTCTACATCTTAGTTGTGTAAGAATTATAATATGAAGGCATAAAGAATTGCATTGTCATGTGTAAACAAGGCACACCAAGTGATATGACTCATGTGCACATTGGTGCCACGCTTGGCCAACTTCATGCCATGTGGCAGCCCATAATTTCCCCTAAACCGAAGAGTCACCGTTTGGATGTTTGAGTCATTTTCACATGTTGCCACGTGGGGGTGATGTTCCCACCTAACTTATCCACCAATTTCCTAAATGTTCCATCTTGCTCTATGACTTAAGAGTCATTTATTGGGCTTTCCTTGGCTGCCACGTTGGGAGGCTTATCAAGTCAAGCCTATCCAAACATTTTAATTACTTATCCACCACAATAATTTGATGATAAGCCACCAAAACACCCTAATCTTGCCACCTAGCTCCAAGACTTGCCTAGTCAATATTGAATTCCCTACTTACTGCCACTTTAATCCTTATAAAGTTAATTAGTCATGAGCCCTCCTTATCCTCATGATTCCACGTGGATTCATACAAATGACATGTATCCACTTATAACTAATTCCATATTCAATAACTTTATATCATTTAACCAATTATTCACACAACAATATCTAGGTCTCGATTCACTTAAATACTTATATATTTCATATACCTTACTATCATGATCGTGTGGTACCTTGTATCGCACAAGTCCATAAATACAGAGTATTATAGCTTGGACCATATAATATCAAACATCCACGAAACTCTCTTTCTTCGATTTGTTTACCCTATGACCTTCACAACACTTGCTTATCACTTGATATAAATACAATAAGTACTTATAACCTCAAAAATAGTCTTGTCGTTGAACTTATGTCAATTCTCTTATGACAAATCCAATATAGAAAAGTACGGGATGTAACAAGAATGTAAATACCATAAGAGACCCTCAACTCAAGAATACGAAAATAGACAACAGAGTCTGTGACAACAACAAAAATCAGAAATATAAAATAAGCATCATAGAAAAAAGAAAATAGATGGAAAAGTAATATCAACAACCAGTAATAACGCCACAGTATAGTGAAAAAATGGAAAAATAGTGTGGAGTTATCATAAACCACTAATAGTCCAAGACAATACCCTAAGAGACTAATCCCCCATTTGGAACGAAGGAGAAAAATGCTCGACTCCTTCCTAACCTTCAACCCTAATGCTCGACCTCCAAACCTTCCTATAAAGAGCCATGTCCTCGAAATTCTGAAGTTGAGTCGTGTCCTGCCTGTTCACTTCACCCCAATAATTCTTAGGCCTCCCTCTACCTCTTCTCATAACCGTTAAAGCCAACCACTCAAACCTCCCAACCGGATCATCTTGGCTTCTCATCCGCACATTCCCGAACCATCTAACCATAGCTTCCTGCATCTTGTCATCTATGGGAGCCATGCCCAGCTTCTCCTGAATATCTTCAATCCTAATTTTATCCAACCTAGTGTGCCCACACATTCATCTGAACATCCTCATCTCTGCTACTTTCATGTTCTGGATATGGGAATTATTGACTGGCCAACACTCTACCCCATCATATATGGCCAGTCTAGCCAGCTCTCTATAGAACTTGCCCTTAAGTTTCAGTGGCACATTCTTGTCACACAGTACTGCAGATGATAACCTTCATTTCATCCACCCCACCCCTACACGATACGTGACATCCTCATCTATCTCTCCACCCCCTGGTGTTAGGCCCTGTAAAATATTTTGCAAAAGAAATATAATGTTTCGTGGTGCCGAATTACTCCGACATTTTGGGTTGAACAATAAACTTGAGAGTAAAGGAAAATGTTTGGCAAAAGAGGACCGACCCACTATGCGGTCGCAAAATCACTCTACGGACTGCATAATGGTTGCAGAGTGAGGCATAGTGAGGCAGGGATTGGCCATTTCGGAGGTCAGGTTTGCGGCATATTATGCGACCGCAGACCAGTTCTACGATGCATTATACGACCGCATAATAGGTCTGCGGGCCGTATAATGACTACAGACCGAGTCAGTCAGGCCCAATTCTAGAGGCCAAATATGCAGCCTATTCTGCAGACCGCACATCCATTATGCGGTCGCAAATGCGACCGCAGATCCTGTTCAGGAGCAACATGTTTGGGTTTTTACAACCCCACCCTTCTTCGTTAAATAGACATAATGGACCATTTTTTACCAAAACCCTGACATTTTGGAGTGAGAGAGAGTGCCCAAGAGTGAGAAGGTGTTCCTCAATAATTGTTCTTCAATTCTTGCTCAAATCTTAGAAGATTAAGAAGGAAAACTCAGAACGTCTTCATCCTAAAGGTAAGATTCTACACCCTAACCCTCAATTTCGAATTTTTTTATTGAATTGGGTAATTAGTAAGATAATTTTTGGGCATGAGAGTTGTTCATCTTCGAAGCATGTGTTATCAAAGGGTGTAAGAAGATTGTTGAGCTAAGAATGGTAAACAATGTGTTATGGGATGATGGAATCCTCCATGAAAGGATCTTGAAACCTTAATGCACACCTAGTGTTTGATAAAATGCTCAAATGAGCTAGAACCATGATCATCTTCCTAATTTTTGTTCAACTTGTTATATTTCTAAAATAGATTTAAGTTGGTAAGAATTCTGGAATATTTTAGAGTTTAAGGAAGCTCTATTTAGGTATGTTGGCTAAATTCTTCTCTTAGAATTGAATCCCACGATATTCATGTAATTTATGTAAGACCCGAATGGTTCATTACAAATTGGCTATTCCGAGTAAGTTTGTCTCAAAATATATATATGTTCAATAAGTATCCCAAATGTTTTATTCATGTTATATTATCAATTGAGGGTGTGTTCAAAATATGGGCTGTGCATTAATAATGTTTTGACTTCAAGTTAAGTTCAAACGAAGGCTATTATGCAAAATTTTGTGAAATATCTCTATGTGCCTAAGACTCTTAATTACTCATGTGTGTACTACGAACCTTGAATTGAATTGTATTTGTTGTTGATGATGATGATGATGTTTGTAATTGAAAAGGTGAACATGAAATACTAAATACGGCCAACGTGCCAAGAAGGATTTTGTAATTATGGCCACTAGTGCCAATGAAATGAAAAGGTGTGAAATAAGTATGAAATGCGGTGATTGATATAAAAAGGCTGATGTCTCAAATAAGACAGCGTTGCCGATCGGGTCATGATCGGACACCATGCCGCACACATAGTGGTGATTGTGCTGAAAATTGTAATTGAAATAGTGATTGTCGTTGATGTCTCTAATGAGATAGCCTAGCTGATCGGGTCGTGATCGGACTCCGTGTTAAATGTACGGGGGTATTGATATTGAGAGTGATTGTGGTTGATGTCTCTAAAGAGATAGCCTAGACAATCGGTTCGTGATCAGACTCCATACTAAGAGTACGGTAGTATTGGTACTGTGAATAATTGTATTATGAAAAATGGTATACCGGTGCTAAGAATAACCAATATGAAAATATGGGAATTTACGTGAAACTTGATGTTTTGGTATTGTTCGAGACTTTCATTGATTTTATGATTATTCCTCCTTGTAATATTATTCATTCTATTGAGAGGGTGTTTAGTTATACATACTAGTGCTATTCGACGGTACTAATGTCCCTTTTGCCGGGGGTGCTGCATCTTTAATTGATGCAGGTGGTTTTACAGCAGGAGATATTGATCTGTGATAGAAGTACACCTTCTTCCCAGCTGACATGGTGAGGCTCACTTCATCCCAGGGTCATGTATCTTTTGTTCTTTGTGTATTTTGTTTTAGGTATAGCCGGGGCCTTGTTGCCGGCATTATCATTGTACTCTTCTCTATCTATAGAGGCTCCGTAGACATAGTGTGGGTTGTATATTTGTGTTGGGGAAGTCAAACTATGTTATGTTGTGGTTGTATTACTTGTTCCATTTGTGACTTTAAAATGGTGAAACTATTGGTAATGAATTTATATTGTAGACATGATCACATATTTGTCTAAATAATGAATATATATATATATATATATATATATATATATATATATATATATATATATATATATATATCTCCTTATTCATGAATGAGTTTGGGTAGAAGGAAATCTAACAGGCTTGCTCGGCCGGGTTCACTCGGTTGAGCGTCGGTCGCGCTCCTCGGTTTCGGAGCGTGGCACCTGGATAATTGACCCACGGTATTTGAAACTACATCTCTTGGAGATAACTTGTGAGTCAAGCCTCACGTCTAAGTATGCTTCTCGCGTCACGTCGCTTAACTTGCACTCTAGCTATTCATTCTTAGTCCTACTCAACTTCAAACCTTTTGACTTGACGGTATGTCTCCAAACCTCAAACCTCTCGTTAACGCCGCCTATCGTGTCATCAATCAGAACTATATCATCAGCAAACAACATACACCAAGGCAACTCCCCTTCAGTATATGATATAATAAGCTCACAACTTTACAAGACTCAGAGGGTCTCCCCTAAATACTACAAGGAAATACTAGATGAGGAAATAAGGAAGAAAGCTTCAACCTAAGAATAGTAACTTGAAGAAAAAATTGTCTTGTAACAACAGTCTCACTACAACATTGGATGCACTCCATAAGAAAGTGGCACATATCGTGACTAATCAACGGAAGTGAAAAGTGATATTTGAAATCATATAAGTTACAGGGAATTCCAGTATTTGCGGGCACTAAGATAAGCTTAGTATCCATGCAGCAAGTGGCAGAACGACCATGAAAAGTAATTGCTTACATTTAAAGACAATTGAGAAGGCATAGAAGGAAGTATATGGAGCTAGCAAGTTAAAGGAAGGTTATGAGTAGTATGAATAGATATGTGTAGGTTGCAAGCTAAATTATGGTACAGCATAACGGTTTTAGATAGATAGGAGTAAGGATTAGAAAATATGAGTGAGAAGGTGACAAGAATAGGTAAGGCCTCAGGATTAAGCCCATCAAAACAAGAGAGCTGATGGTTTCCTTAAGTTATAAAAAGCTCAATATAACATGAATGAACTCAGAGGAGTCTAAGGCTAGGAGCAATTAAAAAAGATCACATGTTGCCCTGGTAGTAAAATAAGGGTGTAATTGTGATAGATAATAGGATGACATTTATTCCTTTGATTGAGGAATGATTTAAAAAAAGGGTGTCACGACCCAAACCGATAGGCCACGACGGATGCCAGAGTCATACCTGTCGAACACCCTTAAGTATACGTCTAAGATATAAACATCAATAGTGTATGTGAGGGAGACCTGCCCAAAAGACATATATAGATAGACATACGAAATACAGTGGGGCGAGCCGGCAAAGCTGCTATATACAACTATATATACCCAAAATTGAAAGCCGATAAGGCCACATACTATCCACCTATACGTAACTGTCTACAGACCTCTAATAGAAAATACAATTGTACAAGAATGGGACTGGGTTGCGTCATACCCATATATGTATACAAGCATATCATACCAAAATCAAAAGCAACTCCGGATCAAGTGGAGCACGTCAACTCTCGCTGGTCGGGGTTCCTAAGAAAGGGGACCGTCGACTAGTCTACCTGCACCTGCGGGCATGAAACGCAGGCCTCGGGAATAGTACATCAATACAAATAATGTACTGAGTATGTAAGGCATAAAAATCAGTACATAGCAGACATAGATGAAACATGTAATAAAGAATTTTGATTGTAAGTCTAAATAACTTTGTAAATCGTGAAATATTTATATTGCCATGCACGTGAGTATAAATGTCGTGTCATCCATAGGTATAGGTGTACATAATATCATCAAGCCTCTGAGAGCATCCCATCATATCATCTCAGCCACTATGGGTAAAATCATCATTATATACCAACGGATCAGGTGGTAGTGCGTATATAACGCCGTAACCTTTTACCATATCCCATATACATATATATACATATAAATACGTGTATATAACGACATCTGGTCATTGGTCAATGTACATGTATAAATGAATGAAATGCATGGAAATATGTTAATAATCTCAACATTCCTTTCGGATAAACTTTATCAACTGCGTGTCATTCTAAGACCCATGAACAGAAGATATAATAATATGTCATATGGGGAATCAAGACACATAGAGACCCCTAGTATTTCTATGAATAGAGTCATTTGTGAAAATTGTGTGTTTGCTCGTTTCTTATGTATAATTTGGAACATACCAAAAAGAAAGAAGGGATAGCCTTAACATACCTGGAGTATTCCTTTAGAACCGCAAAATTTTACGTTGCTAAGGTGCTAATAATTCTCGGTGGAATTGATTTGGTCGTAAGAATTTTTGTTGGATTGAGTTTTAGCGTCTGTTTTTGAAATGGTTTTAATTAGAAAAAAAGGTATATGATTTTCTTACTTTATTATTTTAGGTCCAAATGAAATGAAACCAAGACTTAGTCATAAGTCTTACACCTGAGTAGACTTATGACTAAGAGACTTATGTCTATTACACGTAAGTAGACTTTAATCTTACTTTATATGGCCACCTAAGGCAATATGATTAAGAGTCATATGCCTTAGTAGTGGCTTGCTGCTACGTGGGGGGTGGGGGTGGGGGTGGGGTTTTTTTAATCTTATCTTATAACTCATTAATTAATTAGGTAATGTCTCGTTACCCGATAATTAACCAATTACCCACATAATTAAGAATTATCTCAAATTACTTAAAATACTACTCATTTTTAATATACTTTATACATCATACTATCATGGTCATATGGTACTTTGTATGGTACTATTCCATAAATATCAGATATTATAGCTCGGACCGTATTTTATCAATAATCGACAACCTTCAATGAAACTCATTTTCTTTAATTCGTGTATCATTTACCCTTCATGGCACTTACTTATCTCTTGTTATAAATAGCATAAATACGTTAACCTCAAGATAATCTCATCTCCGAGTCTACATTAATTAACTGAAGACGAAACTTTAACGTACGAAAACGCGAGATGTAACATTTCCCCCCTTAGAAACATTCGTCCTCGAATGGTTAACTCCCCAGGATCTATATAACATTGGCAGAGTCGCCTTTGTAACAATAATACTTCCAACTCATCATGTAGAAACTAAATATTTCAATGCCACATAGGACCACAATCATCAATAACGACAATGGCCTTACACGACCAATAACAATAACTCACACAAGATTTTTAAGCAGGAATTCAAATCCGGTGACTTGGTCTTACTCTTTAACTCAATACTAAAGTTCTTTCCGAGAAAACTCAAATCCAATTGGTCTGGCCCATTCAAAGTTGTGAATGTGTCTTCCTATGGAGCTAATGAATTGGAATCTGAGGACGGGACTCGAACCTTCAAAGTAAATGGCCAAAGGGTCAAGCATTACCTCGGAACCATTGGAGAAAGGCACTTAGTAGAACAATTCGCACTCAAGGATGGTCTTACACCAACCCCCATCACTGATTAGCCAAAATAGGGGCAACATCATTGTGCATCGACGTTAAATCAAGCGCTTCTTGGGAGGCAACCCATGGGTTGGTAACACTTTTTGGTAGATTTTAAATTTCGGTAAAGTTTATTTATAAGTGTTGAATAGTTTGACGTGTGTGTTGGAATACAGGTAACCCAAAATACAAGTAAATAGGATGCAAGGGCAGAGGAAAATAAAGGAAAGCAAGCTGAGCTTCAGCTGTGTTATGCGGTAACTTATGCGGCCGCATAAAGGATTTGCGGACCGCATAGTGGTCGCAGACACAAGAAGAAAAAAAATGCAAGCTGGGCCTTAATAAATGCGGTAAGGATTCACTTTTTGCGACCCAAATAATGATTATGCGACTGCAAAACTGGTCGCATATCTGTTGCGCATCACTCAGTCACTAACCCATCGCATAACACATATGTGGCCGCATAATATGTTATGCGATGCACTTTTTCACCGTGAAATGCTCAAGTATTAAGTCCTAGATATCTCTTGTTTTTGTCTTTCATCTACATTCCCACATACATGAGTACAAAGCATAACATAAAAGAAAAGAAAGAAAAGACCAAAAACACTAAGGAAAACAAAATTCAAAAATATTTGAAAAGGAAAGAGCTTATCTGGTATGTCCATTACCATCCTTTCTCTTGCTTAGTCAAATTGAAGAGTGCCGTGTGCTCTCATTACCCTCCTCTTTATACCCAACTCCTTGCTATGGATAATCATTTGTGAGTGATTGTACTGAAAATCAACACTTGGGGAAAATACATGTTGCGGGTAAATTGAAATTTGGCGGTTCGAATTAGGGGGTAGGAATAGAGTAAAGGGTTTGGAAAAGTCATGAAAATTTGCATAATGTATCTTCCTGATGACTAATTGTGTGATTGTGCATTCGGGACTGAGTATGAATCTAATGTTTGTGTATTTCCCTGTGAATACCTTTTGATTAGGAACAATGATCTTTGCAGTATGCATAACTTATTTGTGGTCCGCAAAATCATCGCAATTTGTATGCTAGGAAGTTTTCTCAAAACCCATGTGCGGTTGAATTTGCGGTCGCAAAAACGTTTTGTGGACCGCACAATAGCCGTAGTTAGAGGCAGCCAAAACTCTATTTTTGAAGAACAAAATGCGATCGTTCTACGGTCGCAAAGTTGTTCTGCGACCACTTTTGCAAACCACATAATTTACTTTGCTTCTAAGGTGTGTAATATGCAAAATGTTTTGCGGCTCGCAGAGTTGTTCTGCGATCGCATAACTGGTAGCAGAACCTTCTTTGTTTTTCATTTCCTTCCCATATGTACCCATGCCATATCATGTACTCACTTCTTGTTAATTGAAAGGCATGGCACCAAAGAAAGCTTTAGCATCGCAATAAGCCACCAATCGCTGAAAGAGACAGGCTGCTGCTATAAGCATACAGTCACGGCAATCCCAACGCAAGCGACATGGCACATCTAGAGCTTTATCTGAGCATTCCTCCCAGTCTGAAGAGGAGGAGGCACACATTAAACTTGTGCCGCCAGTTGACCTCCATGCCGAAGCACGCCGAAAGAGTGGTGAGGATCTCAGGTTTGGGATCTCCGGCTCTTGGACTCTTTATAGAGATGGCCTGGTAAAAAGAAAGATCCTCGAAGAAAAGCAACTAGGTTTGAACGGGTTAAATGAACACTACCCCCATATGCTAGAAAACATCAAAAATAGGGGATGGGAGTTCTTCACTCATGTTCTGGGGGAGTACAATGAGACACTCGTTAGGGAATTTATGCTGCATATGATGCATCAGGAACACAGAATAGAAGAGAAACCGTATATTCTTGGACTCTGTCCTAGTCTGAGGTGTTGAAATACTCTGTGATGCCTCATCAATCAATGATATATATTTTGACGCATGGGAGCCAGGCACGGCAGAATTTGATGCAAAGATTGCAAACAAGGAATCCGAGCGTGTTTGGGTGGCCTCTGTCATAGCCAAGGGAACTCCATCCTAGATCGGTCCACGTCAGAAGATTCACAAGAGGTATCTTACCCAAGAAGGCTGATATTGGCTCAGTTTGGTCTGTTTTCGTATAATACCCTCGAGAAATGAAATCGACATAAGTATCAAGAAGGCGATCCTCATTGCTTACATCATGTCCGATATCAAGGTTGATATGGGGGAGCATATATTCCGTGAGATTGGGATCCGGGTAAACCAAAAAGAAACCTCGCTCCCTTTTCCATGCTTAATCCATGCTTTGTGTAAAGCTGGGCAAGTCCCTCCTTGCCCCAAACATGACCGCATAGAAAAGTTGTTCAGGAGATTGACATCACTCGGATATGTGATGCTGCTGATAAAGAGGTCGAAGATCCACCTCAGCCTTCAATTACTCATCCTCTAGCCTCAGCAGCACCAACTGCCTCATCAGTACCAGCCATCTCCACATTCACTCCCAGACCAGCCACTGCAACACCACCTGTCTCACTGCCTGCACACTCCAAGCTTGGACAACTAGCACAACATGCAAATGCCAAAGTAGACAAATTGACAAAAGAACTTCCATTTCTCATCCGACAAGCACTGGCCCCGATCCAAACCTCTGTAAGTGCTCTTCAAAAACAACATCTCTCATATAAGGATCGACTTAAGTATTTTGAAGTGCGCCTTGAGAGGGTTGAGCGAAGCGGAGCTGGGCACATGCTTCAACTCAAAAATAATGTAGCTGAGCTCAAGTCCGAGCTCCAAAAGATGCAGACACTGGAGTTTGATTTGACCTCCCTTCTTCTGGTAGAAGGGGAACTGGCTAATGATACTTCCCATTTATCAATCCTTGACCTTGATTTCACAAACCTCATGCTAGCTGAGGTGGCCCATGGTACTGAGGTCTCACAAGATCTGGGCTTCGTTGCACACACCAATGATCCTTCAACTGTAAAGTCCGGAGAGTCTGATGAGGGAACTAATAAAGATGAAACTGATGAGGAAGGGATACTTGAGGAGGGTGATGATCAGAGGGACAACAGCGGCAAATAGGTTGTTGTTTCTATAGATGCACTGGGTGAAGAGGAAAAATATGTGCAGACATCCATTGCACACTTCCTTGCATATATGGTCGCCAAAGATACTACCACGACCACACAACCATTATTGGGTGAGGCTAGCAGCTCCCATGTCCAAGGCCAAGCTTCGCAACCGGTGGAGCTTCCTATTTTGGTCTCGGATACCACTACCCAGTGAGAGGGTCCACCCACTGCCTCAACACCACTACCCCTCCAAGAGCCTAGTACGCCCCAGGAAGCTCCTAAACTTTGCTCTTACTTTCTCAATTCATTGGGGGCAATTCATGCTCTTCGGTTATGGGTGGGTTAGTCAACTTTTTGCATCTTGTATATAAACTCCTAAATCTTAATAGTATAGATTTATATATAGCAATGAATTACCCTTGGTTTTGTTTCACCGGGTTCTTTTCCAAGGGTGTAATAGTAGAACCATGGTGGTAGCACAAAACGGTTTAACTTGTTGGTGCTTTTGTTTTAGATTCAAGCATGTGATGTGTTTTTGTTGAATAAATTTCATCCTTAAAATTTTAAGGTTGTGAGGTTAGTCATTCTTGTGAAATCGAAGCTCGCTCTTTGACTTTGTGCTCACTCAGAATGTCAAATATCATGTGATGAAGCTTTGAGTTGACTTGTATTCACTTGAGGGCTGAAATTATGCTGATTTGAACAATTCATGCGTTGTTAGTGGGTAAGAATTTGTGTAAATAATGCATGTGCTCAACTTGTAATGTCTAGAACTTGCCCGGTTGGTTTCTCAATGCAATTCTCAGGTTGATGATTGGGTGTTGAAATGATCTTAGGCTCTCTTTGTGATTCCTAAATAATTTTTTACCAAATTGACCTCCCCGGTACATTTATTATCCTAGTTACCCCTTGTTGAGCCTTTAACCTTTTATTTGGCTACTACATTACAAACCTTTACCTTTTTGTGAATTAATTCCCTCTTTTGAACCCGTCCCTCCTTGAATGATTAAGAATGAGGCTAAAATCCTAAGTTGGGGGTGTCGGTATTACTTGGAAATTGGTAAGGTTGTACATTGTGTGTAGAAACAAATACCTCAAAGTTGTGTTTATGAAGATATTCAAAAGAAAAATAAAAGAAAAATATCCGTATAAAACAATGTTGTATTGACTCTTATAAAAACTGAAGAGATACTTTGAGGTGGTTCTATGTCAGTAACTAGAGGTCAATAAGGGCTATGTGGTTTTAAAAAAAGTATAGTGTATGTAGCGTTCGAGGAGGGAACATTCACTATAATCCTGAATATTCGTCCTACCTGTCCTGAAGCCTACAATATAACCCTTAAAAAATCCTGTGTGATCTACAACAAATTATTCCTGAGATAGCAATGAGTTAAAATAAGGTCAAGCATATGGACTGATACTTGTAGCACTTAGCCTTCTTTCTGAGTGCAAGAGTGTTTGATTGTATCCCATGTACATAATTGATGAGTTGGAGATTTTCATTGATGAGAGCACGCATGAATTGCAAGATTTAGCATAAGTTAGGGTTCTTGAAGTAGGATACAAGTGAATATCTAGTTGTGGGTAGCACTCTATCATTGCTCTTGATGCTCAAAGTTTACAAACTGATTATTCAAATTATTAAATGATCTTTGTCTTCAAAGAAGTGTGAATAAAAGAAGTTACATGCTTGTTAGCTAATAGTCAGTGCCATCCACAGTCACTACTGCTTTGTGATCTGTTGGAAGTAGATTAGTATTTGATAGGTTGGCTTTGTTTTAGTTTCTTGAGGGCAAGCATGAGTCTAAGTTAGGGGTGTTGATGTGCCGTAGAATTGCGACACTTTTAATACTAATTGCATAGACTTTATCTCATTGTTTAAGCATTGTAAGCCATTTCTTGTGTAGTTTTGGTGGTTTGCAGGAGATGAGACTTGAAGAACCAAAATCATAAGAGAAGTTGTCATATAGCTATGAAAGGATGCAAATGTAGATGATATGCAATCGCATAACTGATACGCGGGTCGCAGAAGTATCGCATAATGAATCAGTCTGTTCCAGATATTGATCGACATGTATGCGATCAAGTATGCTATCGCATAACAATTATGCGGACCACATAATGATCGCACAATAATAAGAGGAATTAGCTGAAGAATGATATCTGATGGATTATGTGGTCGTAGAAGTGGTATGTAGGCCGTATAACTGAAATGTTAAGGAAAAGGCTGGACGATTATCAACCGATTCTGCGATGGAAATTAATTTCTGCGGAATGCGAATGGCTTCTGTGGCATGTTCTGCGGTCGCAGAATACCTCTGAAGTGTATTTTTGTTTGGTTTTGACCACCACTTTTAGATAATTATAAATAGAATGATTAGGGTTTTTGTGTCAGATCTGGTCTGACAGAAGGAAGCTACACTTAGAGCATTGAATGCACCATTATTTTGGAAGCTTGGAAGCTAAAATCCAAGACTTTGTCTATAATTGTAAGCTTCATGACTTTATTTATTACATTGTTTTTGTATTCTAGTAATGAGTAGCTAAGTTAAAATACTAAGGTTGTGAATCCTATGTGGCTGTAATGTTAATGTGTTTTCATTAGTAAATGTTTATATAATGTTTAGTCAATTTATATTCATTTCTCATGCTTCATTGTAGTTGATGGTTGCAAACATTGACTAGTGCCAATTCATTCTATCTTTACTTGAGAAAGTAGGTTAGACTTTGGTAGAATTGAATAGCATAAACTCAGGGCTCTAAACCTTGTTTAATAGAATCTCCTAGGGATAAGGGGGTTCTACTTGGCATAAATTAGTTGTTCCTAATGATCCCTTCTTTTATATTTGGGAAAATCATAAAGAGGAACTACTATCTAATTATTGGAAAATATTAGCTAGTAACGCAGGGAGCGTTTGCATATCAACGGGCTTTCCGTTAAAAAATTAAAAAATATGAAAACCATTAGCATCACATTCCATTGATAGAGACACAACCTTGGTTTCTTAATCAATTTAATCAAATCATATTAACGAAATAGTTGTAACGACCCGACTGGTCGATTTACTTTCTAGAACTCCATTCCCCTAATAAGACTTTCCGTACGTGATTTTACTATTTTATGACTTGCGGGAATGGTTGGTTCGGGATTTGGAAGGGTTCGGGTTGAAATCGGAATACTTTGTTCCTTAAGTTGGCCTTAAAAGGCTAAGTTTGACTTCGGTCAACATTTTGAGTAAACAACCTCAGAATCGAGATTTGACGGTTCCAATAGGTTTGTATGATGATTATGGACTTGGACATATGTTCGGATCGGTTTTTGGATGATGCGGGAGCGTCTTGGCGCCTAATAGTGAAAGCTGGTTCTTTGACGGTTTTAGAAGTTCTTTAAATTTGGTTTGGAGTGGGTTTTGGTGATATTGAGTTCCAAATGGAATTCAAAGACTGGAAATAGTTCTGTAATGTCATTTAAGACTTGCACGCAAAATTTGGTGTCATTCCGAGTAGTTTAAGTATGTTTCGACGCATTGTGAGTAAATTGAAGAACTTGAAGTTCATAAGTTTGATTCAATTGGTTTTGGGATGTGATTCTTAGTTTTAATGTTGTTTCAGGTGTTCCAAGAGTTCGAGCGGGTCTGTTTTATGATTCCAAAGTTGTTGGTATGTTCGGGTGGGGCCCGGGGTGCCCCGATTGTCAATCGGACGAGGTTCGGATCAAATTGGAAATTGGGAGCAACAGCTGAAGCTCCCAGCTGCTATCATGATCGCACCTGCGCTTGGCCAGCCGCAGCTGCGAGCTAGCAGAAGCGAGCCAGAGCTCGCAGAAGCGGCCAAGGAACTGCAGCCCAGGATCCGCAGGTGCGCCCCAACCTCTGCAGAAGCAGGACCGCAGAAGCGCGACCCCATCCGCAGAAGCGGAGCCAGCCTGCCTGGGCACTTCCGCAGAAGCGACAACGTAGGTGCGGCCCTGCAACCGCAGGTGCGAGGTCACTGGAGGCAGTGAGGTCTCTTTAAAACGGGACTTAGTCATCTTAGCTCATTTAATTCCATTGTTGGGCGATTGTTGGAGCTCTTAGATAGGGGATTTCACTTAGCACTTTGAGGTAAGTAATTTCTATACAATGTGTGTTAAATACATAGTTTATGGGTAGATTATAACATGTAAATTAGTGGAAATTATGGGTTTAGGTTAAAACTTAGATTTTTGATAAAAATAAGATTTAATCATGGAATTCGTTATGGAATCTAGTAAAAATTATATATTTGAGTTCATGAGGTTATGAGTAACAACTTTCTGCAAATATTTTCGGAATCCGGGCACGTGCGGTCGGGGGTGAATTTTAGGAATTTTGCAAATAGGCTTGGGAAATCACTTGATAGTTGGGATATGAACTTTCAAGTTTGTATTAATTATTTTAAATAACATTTGACTAGTTGCGAGTCGTTTGGCACCAAATTTAGGGTTTGGGCATAATCTTGGACTGGAAGGTAGGCGTTGAGACGAGGTAAGTCCTTTTTCTAACCTTGTAAGAGGGAATTATGTACTTCTATTTGTGGAGGGGGCTACGTACGTACGAAGTGACGAGAGTCCGTGCGTAGCTACTATTCATGCTTATGTCCGGGTAGATTTAGGCTTACACCATGTTTTTCTCGATACCGTTACTTGTTTATGCTTACTAATTGTTTGGATTAAAGCGGAGGTTGAGGATTTCAATATTTTAAAGGTTCCTAGCTGAATTTCTTACTTTGAAAAATAACTGAGAAATATTATGATAACTTGAGAAAATATATATTCAACCGCTTCGCAAGTATATTCCGCGAGCGGGGTTAATTTCAACTACTCTCATGGGAGCGGGCCATTCGCCTCGGCAGGTTGATCGATGTATCTATGGTTCGGCCTGTTCGACCCTCGGCAGTGCATAGTATATTTATATGTATATTTGGATCGGGTCCTGCGTCCTCGGCATAATTCGTGTGTAAAGATATTGGAACCCCTTTATATTTAATATTGTTCCATGGACTTGAAAGGTGAAAGGATTAGACGAGAGAAATGACTTGGTTCTCACTTGAAATGAAAGAATTGTTTACTTATGTTCTTGCTCTGAGTTCTATTATCATTTTATATATCGTGTTTAATTAGAACTTCATACTATTATATTTTTGGCCCATAGTAAGTGTCGAAGTCGACCCCTCGTAACTACTTATTCGAGGTTAGACTAGATACTTAATGGGTACATGTTGTTTATGTACTCACTCTACACTTCTGCACTTGATGTGCAGGATCCGAGGCAGGTGCATCTGGTTATCAGTCCGGCACGCACGCTTGAATTCTCGTCCGAGACCACACGGTGAGCTGCCCTTCCGAGCCGTTCAATAGCAGCCGGAGTCTCTCTTTTTATTTATTTTCTGTCTATTTTATTTCAGACAGTGCAGTAGAGATCTTTTGTATATTCTACTAGTAACCCACACACTTGTGATACCAGATCTTGGCACACGCTAGTAGAATTATGATTTTGGATTTATTTTTATGATTACGATTTGCACTCAGTTGCTTTTGTTTAATTATTTTACATCTGTAAATTTCTAAATCTTTTAACAATGAGGAATGTTATTCACCTAGCAAACTTATTTAAAATAGGAAACCACAAGATTGATCAGTGTTGGCTTGCCTAACAACGGTATTGGGTGTCGTCACAGCCTATAATGGAATTGGGTCGTGAGAGCTTTTATTGATAATTCACAATTACAACACCCACCGTTTTAGCTAACAGAGTAGGATTACAATTTAAGTCAAGTTTCACACTACTCAAGTAATCCTTTCACATATATTCTCTGTGGGATTCGACCCCAACCTAGTTGGGTTACTATATTTGACATCAACAGCTTTACATAATTTATTTAGGTGTAATTTGAGCATATCAAATTTTTAACTCACTTCATAATAGGTAAAAATCATTCAATACATAAGCACAACAAGGTACTTAATCCACACTTTAAATATGAATATTCCCACAAACAAGATTTAAATACTAGAAAAAATACTACACACTTAGATATTCAATAAAAAGCAAGGAAATGAAGAATTGAAAATAAGTGGGTAAGAAATTCTCAACCAAAAGCTCCAAATCTTCAAGACCCAAGTGTGTGTGCAAGACCCCTAGCTCCAAAAATGCCAAAAGTTGTCGAGGCTGCTTCCAGATGCCAAAAGATGTGTTTTCAATAAGCTAGGTCGTGTATTTGTGGGTTTGGAATAAAGAAAATGTAAAATGACAAGTCTGTCCAGAGCTGGAGGCTGTTGGTCGTACCTTCAGAATAAATCATCGCAGGTGCGACTCCGCAACAGCGAACCTGCGCAGCATGTGGAAAATTTTCTTCTCTGCGGATGCGGACCAATAAGCGCAGCAGCGCATATGCAAGAGCGGACTTACTCTGCAGACGCGCCTTCGCATATGCGAATGGACCAGTGCAGATGTGATCCCAGAGAAGCTGGCTATTCCGCATATGCGATGTTTTTTTCGCAGATGCAAGTCCGCTGAAGCGAAAAATCTCACGCACGTGCGATATCATTGGCAGCAGTTTTGCATATGTTCAACCATTTTTGCTCAATTCCACTCCATTTGGTCTCAACTCTCTCCAAGTCTCATTGTACCTGAAAATCTAACAATGCACATAATAATTCACCTCATTTCATAAATATAGGATACAAAAACTAATGACAAGAGACTAGAATAAGTGGTAAAATCACCACTTATAAATAACCTGTGCAGCCGACTAGCAATAGAGACAATACTAAAATATAATAGAGAATAGTACAAGAACAAATATGCGAATTAGTAAGAGAATCATTAGAAGAAATTACGGTCAATATTCCTCAATATCACAACCAATCATCTCCTTATCACGATCACCATCGAACCTAAGGTAGTAAATCCAGAACTTTCATAGCGTGGGAAGTGTACTCAAAATATCAAATCAAATAGCACGGCAACACTCTTTGTTCATTTATCTTATTCTCACCAAATATACGTATAACAATACCAACCAGGTGAAAGAAATGCCAGTAACTGTAATGACGAAGTGGGAAGTACACAAGTAGAAATATCGAACAAGGTAGTACATATGGATAACGGTAACAGAGTAAGTTAGAGGCATAGAAGTAATGATATCAATTAAGATGGAAGAACATAAATTTCACTAACTAACGTGGTAGAAGGCTTAGATGTAAATATAACTAACATGAAGGAAGCATGATCTTTATAAGCTAAACAAATAGAACACAAGGATAATTAACATGGTAGAAGGCTTAGATGTAGATATAACAAACACAAGGGAAAGCTTGATCTTTATAAGCAAAACTAATAGGAGGCATACATAACTAACATTGTAAAAGACTTATACGAAAAGTCCAAAAATTAAGATACGACATAGATGTGAATATGACAAACAAGAAGGAAAGCATAATATTTACAAGTTAAACAGATAGAAAGCATGGATAATACATCAACAATTGATGTAGAGGACAAAGGTGGAACAGCAACAACAAGTCACAAAGAAAACATAGGTGCAACAGTAACATCTCAAGATAAAGGCATGAATGTATACACAAGGAAAATATATCACAATATAATGCATGTATCATGTCCTCCCCTGCACAGAAACACCCTTCGTGCCATGAAAATATTATAATATAAAAATAATGGCAGAGCGTTACCTTTCATGATTTTACTCTCATCCTCACATGATAATGTAAATGAAATGGCACGATATCACCCTTCGTGCTTAACTCATATGGAATGGAATCACCCTTCGTGCTCTACACTCTTCCTCTCATGGTAATGTATATAAAATGGCACGGAATCACCCTTCATGCTTTACACTCTTCCTTACCAAACACATTTATATCAATAACAACCAAGGTAGGAAGCATGAATAACATCAAGGAGAGTGATTAAGCGAATATTCCAAATGAACATAAATCACATCTTTCAGGCCAATAACAATTCAACAAATCTCAAGAATCTCATTGTTCAAATATCTCAACCAATCTAAAAAAATGATCTTCAACTCAAGTATACAATTCAATATCTCAAGAATAACGGTCGTAGCATTGTAGTTGTGATTAAGTATAATGATGACCAAACTTAGCACGTCAATAATTTCACAAAAAGTCAATAAAATTTTAATCAAGTTATAATAAGCTAAATCATGATTTCTAGCATTTACCTTCATATTCATCTTAATCTAGAAAATCAAGTAAAACGCAAAACAAGAAGGTCACTTAATCCTACAAGGCACAAATAATTGTATAATCTACCCCTCAATCATGATTAACCCTGGCACATGCATATACACTTGTCATCTCATATATGCATCACCCTCGCATGTAGCAAATAATATTAATTAGTAGAAAAAATTTCTCCAACATTGTCAGGCAAAACACTTACTTCAAACAAGCCAAATCGATACACTAAAAGCGCCATCCCACTAAAATCGACCTCCGAACGGTTCGAAACTAGCCAAAAGCAACTCAAAATCATTAAATAATGCCATAGGAAGCAAACCTAAACAATAAAGAATGAATCTTAAATCAATAACTCAAAGTCAACCAAAAAGTCAAATACGGGCTCGCACCTTGAAACCCGACAAAACTCACAAATTCTGTCAACTATTCAACTACGAGTCCAACCATAATAATTTCCCTCAATTACAACTATGAATCGATGTCCAAACTAAAAATTCACTTTAGGAAAGTTTAGACAAAACCCCCAATTTTCTCTTTCAAATTTATAATCCAAATGACAAAATCAATAGATTCATAAAATATAATCAAACCCGAGTAGATAATACTTACCCAATCCATGTAGTGAAATAACTTAAAGTCTGAAAATAGAGTACTTATAACAACTGAACTGAAATACTCATCGCGATGGCGGGAATACCTTCGCGGTCGCGGGAACACCATCGCGATCAAGAAGAACATGAATGCTACCGCAACCAAAATACTTTACGTGTTCGCTATACTGGCTACACGAATGCAATTACCACAGACTCTAAAGCCTCGCGAATGCAACCTATCTTATGTGGACGCGTGAAGAATTTTCCAGCTCCCACCTGGCCAGTATCAACACTACGCGAACGTGATTCTTCATTCGCGAACACAATGCTCAAGTCCCCATAACTTATGCGAACTCATTCTATCTCTCGCGAACGCGAAGCGAAAAATTCCCAGCTCCATACTTTACCTTTTGCGATCGTGTCTTCATCTTCGCGATCACAAAGAATAATTGAGGCATCAAAAACCAACAATGAAATCATGAAGAAAAATGGTTTGAAACACGTCTGCAACTGCCCCAAGCCCCCCGGGACCCTGTTCGAACATACCAACAAGCTCCAAAACAAAAGTCCCAATTGACATAACGAAGCTATTCCAATAACTAGAAACACAATCCGAACCCATCGTTAATTCAACTCCCGGTCAAACTTGTGAACTTTTCAAACTTTTAAATTGCCAAGTTTCGCCAAGTAATGCCAAAACCTTCAATAAACAATCAAATGCAAATCGAAGAAAACGCCAAGTCCAGAATCACCATTCGGATGTAATGGAACCATCAAAACTCCTATATGATTCCAAATACTCGAAACTCAAACTTGGTCAAGTTTTTCAACTTAAAGCTTTCAAGTTCAGAATTATTCTTCCAAATCAACCCCGAATCACATGAAAACCAAACCGACAATTCAAATAAATCATAATACATAATATTAAGCTACTAAAGACTTCAATTAACTGAACAGAATGTAAAAACTAAAAATGACCGATCGGGTCGTTACGTTGAAACTCAACAATAATAGGAGCGAATATTGTTGAGGAAGTTTCAACGAGCTAAAAGAGAAAGAACCCATCTGGACCAAAGAATTACCCAAGCAAAAAAATGTTTAAAGGCAATTGCCAAAATTGTTGAAAGGTTGTACATAAGGCTACTGACTGTCGTGCACCAAAGAAGTCCAAAAAGAAAAGCCAAGCAAACATGATTGAGAAGAATGACGAAATATACGACTTGTGTGCCATGATTTCTGAATGCATCCTGGTCAGAAATCCTAGAGAATAGTGGATTGATTCTGGGGCCACTCGTTATGTTTGTGCGAACAAGGAGTTGTTTAGTTTTTTCCTCCCCCAAGTCCCGATGAGATAGTTTTTATGGCACATTCTGCTACTGCAAAAATTGAAGGAACGGGAAAGATAGCTTTAAAGATGACTTCTGTCAAGATTGTGACTCTAAATGATGTCATTCATGTTCCTGAATGCGAAAGAATTTAGTCTCGACATCACTTCTAGTCAAGAACGACTTTAAGTGTGTTTTTGTTCCGACAAGGTTGTAGTTAGTAAGAATGAAATGTATGTAGGAAAAGTGTCACGACCCAATTCCCATTATAGGCCCTGATGGCACTCTACGTCGTCGAGCCAACGGTGAACTATCTATTTTATTGTTCATTTTAATATTGTTAAAGTCATTGATTTTATTTAATAAAGAAACAAATAGTGGATGATCATAGTAATATAAAGCATAAAATAAACATAGGAGTAAAGTAGTGAAATTATTAGCAAAACCATGAATGTCTACTTGAATTTTCCAAAATCCAGTGTCACTAGTGCACGAGCAATTAATAGAATATTCAAAACCTCCTATACTACTGTATAAAGTAAGATAGACAGAAAAATAAATACAACAAGGAGGAGACTCTGGGTGTTGCGGAACGGAAATAGGAAGCAGCTCACCACTATATCTTTAGGTAGCGGGAATACACGCCTGACTAGCCACCAGATGCACCTGCCTCAGATCCTGCACGACTAGTGCAGAAGTGTAGCGTGAGTACATAAATAACATGTACCCAATAAGTAACTAATCTAACATCGAAGAAGTAGTGACGAGGGGTCGACATCGACACTTACTAAATGTCAATAAATAAAGTATAGGAATCATGAATAGGCATGAAATACAACAACAACAGTGAAATAAGAAACAATAAATAATGATTCTTAAAGATAATATTGATGTAATATCTGTAACTATCACATGCTAAGTCTTTAACGCATAAGGGCGGCCGTGTAATATTTCAAGACTTAGATCAAGAAATAAATATCAAGTATAATCGGACTACGAGAATTATCACGCACGATTTATGGAGAGGTCGTACGACCCGATCCAGAATAGTGTGTACACTACCGAGGGTCGACCGACGTGAACCATAGATGCATCTAATATACTGCCGAGGCACTCGACCTGATCTATAGGAATAAAGAAAACTCTATAAATACCGATTAATGACTACTACATAGGAACAATACTCAAAGAAGGCATAAATTCTTCTAACAATCAAGTATTCCACCAAAACTCAAAGTAATGAAGCTCGGTCTTTTAAAATCCTTTACCCAATTTCATTTATGAATTCAAGTTACCAAACTAACAAGTTGGGTGCAAATAATTCAAGTAATGCATGGTAAAGTCCTAAGTCTATCCGTACACAAGCATGAATTTAGCTACGTACGGACTCTCGTCACATCGCGCGTATGTAGCACCCATAATTATTAGCAAATAACTATTTAAAACACTTACATGGATAATATTTTCTTACAAGGTTAGGCAAGTGACTTACCTCGTTTACAAGTCCTCTTCCCAGCCCACAATTCACACTAAAAGCCTCAAATCAGTGCCAAGCAATCTGAAACTAGCCAAAGGTTGTACAAACTAATAAATATATGCTCAAAGGTTTATAATTTAACTATTAGAGTAATTACCCAACCCAATTTGGAAGATTCCTAAAATTCACCCCCAGGGCCACGTGACCGGATTCCGAAAATCTTTGTTAATACATATTACTCATAACCTCACGAACACAAATATATAATTTTAATTTGATTCCACAATTATTTTCGTGGTCTAATCCCATTTTTATAAAAATCTAGGTTTTTCAGCAAAATCCTAAAATTTCCACATTGTTCATATTAAAGTCAACCCATAATTCATGTATTAAACTCACACTATGCAGAGATTACTTACCTCAATGTGCTAGTTGAAAAACCCTCTCCAAAGAGCTCTAAAATCGGCCACAAGTTGAGATAAATGAAAAAAATAAGACAAAGTCCCATTTTTAATCAAGTCTACTAGCCAGCAATCCTTCTTCCCGATCACGAAAGGGGCCTCGCGATCACGAAGGCAAGCTGCCAAGGCCCTTTGAAAATGTACGTCGCGAATGCAAAAAGTCAACGTGAACGCGAAGGATTGCTTGACCAAAGCTTCATGAACGCGGTCACACCTTCGCGAACAAGAAGGGAAATTGGCCAGCTGACCCCCAGACCTAATTTCTCCTTCGCTATCTTGGACCCAGGTATGTGAAAGCTCTGACCAGTGTCCCAAGGCTTCACAAACGTGAGCTCCTTATCAAGAACGCATAGAACAAAACTTCGCCCCAGCTCTATTCCTTCATTGCGAACGCGAGGGCTTCTCCACGTTCGCGAAGAAGGAAACTAGAACCAGCAACTTCAGTAGTTTTGGACTTAGCTCTAGGTGGTCCGAAACAACCCCGAGCCACCCGGGACCCCGTCCAACTACACCAGCAAGTCTATAAACATAATACGGACCAGCTCGAACCCTCAGAACATATAAAACAACATCGAAACTAAGAATCGCATACCAAAACCAAATTGATCAACTTATGAACTTCAAACTTCTTTAACTAGATCCGAACGCATTGAATCGTACTTAGACAACTTGGAATAACCCCAATTTTTGTATACATGTCATAAATCACCATATGGACCTATTCCTTAGCTCGGAATCCCAAATGTATCTTGATAACACCAAAGCCAACTTCAAACCAAATTTAAAGAACTTGAAAACCTTTAACGTGCTAACTTTCAACATTAAGCATAGAAACGCTCCCGGATCACCCTGACTCTCTATTTGAACATACACACAAGTCCAAAATCATCAAACAAACCTATTAGAACCATCGAATCCCTGTTCTGAGTTCGTTTACTCAAAATGTTTACTCAAGTCAAACTTGGCCATCTTAAGCTACTATTAAGGAACTAAGTGTTCCGATTTCAACTCGAACCCAAACAACCCATCCTCGCAAGTTGTAAAATAGTAAAAGAACATACACCGAGTCTTAATTAGGGGAACATGGATCTAGAAAGCAACATGACCGATGGGTCATTACATTCTCCATTTTTAAACAAACGTTCGTCCTCGAACGAGTCTAGAATCATACCTCAAGTGCGGAATAAGTGTGGATATTTACTGTGCATGTTATCCTCGGTATCTCAAGTTGCCTCCTTGATTGGTTGACCCCTCCACCATACCTTTACCACAAAAATATTCCCAAAACTCCAACTGGAGAACCTACCTGTCAACAATAGCAACTGGCTCCTCCTCACAACCCAAACTCTCATCTAGCTGAACCGTGTAGTAATCTAACACATGCAACCCATCGGCATGCTACTTCCGAAACATAGACACATGGAAGATCGGATGGAATACCGATAGACTGGGAGGCAAATCAAGGTCATACGCAACAACCTCCCCAACTCGCCTCAACACCTCAAAATGGGCTAATAAACCTCAAACCCAGCTTGCAATTCTTTCCAAACCTCATGATACCCTTCATCGGCCAGACTTTCAAGAGAAACTTCTCGCCCACAATAAATGATACATCACGCGCCTTCTTATCCTCATTACTCTTCTGTCTGGACTGTGCGGTGCGAAATCGCTCCTGAATCAACTTTACCTTCTTCAAGGCATCCTTCACTAAATTAGTGCCATATAACCTTGCCGAGCTCAAACCATCCGATGAGAGAACGACATCACCGATCATATGAAGCCTCAAATGGAGCCATCTCGATGCTGGAGTGATAACTGTTGTCATAAGCAAACTTGGCCAGGGGCTATAATCGATCCCACTGCCCTACGAAGGAAATCACACACACTCTAAGCATATCCTCCAGGATTTGAATTGTCCGCTCCGACTTCCCGTTGGTCTGCAGATGGAAGGCTGTGCTGAGCTATACTTGGGTACCAAACTGCAAAATCATCATACAAACCTACTTGAACTATCAAATCCCAGTTCTGAGGTTGTTTATTCAAAATGTTGACTCAAGCCAAACTTGGCCATCTTAGGCTACTATTAAGGAACTAAGTGTTATGATTTCAACCCGAACCCTTCCTAACCCAAACCAACCATTCTCTCAAGTCATAAAATAGTAAAATAACACATGAGAGTCTTAATTAGGGGAACGGGGATCTAGAAAGAAAACATACAGGTCGGGTTGTTACAAAAAGGTTACCTTACTGAGGGCCTTTTCAAACTTAATGTAATTGCCGTTGATATGAACAAAATTTCAGCTTCTTGTTACTTTCTTGAGTCAAATAATTTATGGCATGAATATTAAGGTCATATCAACTTCAAAACTTTGCAAAAAATGATTAAATTGGAAATATTGTCTGAGTTTGTATGTAATAACTCGAAATGTCAAATATGTGTGGAATCAAAGTATGTTAAACATCCTTATAAGTTATTTGAAAGGAATTCAAATCTTTTAGACTTAATTCACACAGATATTTGCGACATGAAGTCAATACCATATCATGGAGGAATAAACTATTTCATAACTTTTATTGATGATAATACTAGATATTTCTATATTTACTTACTTAATAGTAAAGATGAAGCAACTAACGCATTCAAGCAATACAAAAATGATGATGAAACACAACTAAACAAAAAGATCAAAATGATAAGAAGTGATAGGGGTGGAAAATATAAATCTCCTTTTAAAGAAATATGTTTGGCATATGGCATTATTCAACACATAACTTCCCCTTACTCACCACAATCTTACGAAGTTGCGGAAAGAAAGAATAGAACATTAAAGGAAATGATCAATGCCTTGTTAATAAATTATTTTTTACCTTAGAATTTGTGGGGGGGAGCTATTCTTATAGAATACTTATTCAAGTTCCTCATAGCAAAATGCAATCCATTCCATACCAAAAATGGAAAGGAAGGAAAACCAACGGAATGTTTTTTAAAGTGTTGGGGTGTTTGGCTAAAGTGCAAATCCCTAAATCCAATAGGCTAAAGATTGGTCCAAAAACTATTTATTGCATTTTCATAGGATATTCAACAAATAGTAAGGCATATCGTTTTCTAGTTCATAAAATAGAAAATACCGACATTTATAGTAACACAATATGATCGAATCAATGTGTTGCAGCCAAATGCACACGCAAGTATACGCGGTCGTCAAGTAATAAAGTGACTAAAAGTCGGATGTCGAACCCATGAGGACTTGTGATTAACTATTAACTAAATTAGACTATCCTAATTATCTAAACAAATATTAAACCTAAAAATATTTGATTCTAAACTAATTAAATAAAAAAATATAAATAATAAATTTTGAACAGAGAAAGAGCAGATTTTTATGATATCAATGTAATGAAAACGATCTAGGATTATGGGCTATCTAACAATCCTATTGTATTCTTCAATTGAATTGACCGACTAATTTATCTAGCTTATTGGTTGACAGGGTTAATATTGCTCATAAGAATCTGTCGAGTTCTTACTCGCCTATTCAAGATAACCTAACGCCTATATGTCTATGGAGTTAGAATCAACAAGAACGCATTTATAATTCCCCTAAATCAACCAAGCAAGGCAATTAGGTATATGTATATCCTAACCACAAATCTGTTTCCCGATGTCCGAGTTCAAGAACTTGCTCTAATCAATCCTATATGCAATCTAGAATTCCCACTTTCGAGTTCAATTCTAGATTCGTAGATAGTATTCAATTGGTGATCAAGCAATTAAATAATTAAGCCCAAGATTGAATAAATAAACCAATATGATAAATGAAGAAGACAAAATCAGTATCCGAATAACAATAGTCATGAAAGAACCACAACCCTAGAACGTGAAGTTTAGCTCCACATAGACATGGTAGCCAAACAACAAATTATACAAAGAAACATAAAAATTACTAAGTTTGGTGGAAGAAAGATGGAACTTGATGAATTCTGGCCTCCACAGCTTTGTCGTGGCTTTTTCCCTCTTCCCAATATGTTAGATGCCCTAAAAGAGGCATTTTTGGCTTATATATTGCGTACAAAAGTCGTGGGCCAAATTTCTCCTATTCTTAATCCGACTTGGCTACAGGGATTGATGCTGGGGTGGATGCGTCGCATCCACCTCGTCCTCCACTTCTCAGCTTCGCATGCTAGGGTGGATTCGTCGCATCCACCCTTTGTTCCTCCTTCTCAGCTTTGCCCAGGTGCGGATGCTATTGGCCGACTTCACAGCTAAGGGTGCACGAAATCCAACCCCTCTTCCTCTACCCAGAGCACCTTTTCTTCATATTTTTGTACTCCAAACACCCTAATTCATCACACATAACTCAATTAGTCATAAAACCAATAATTAAACCATGTTGGGCATTTTAAAGATCAAATAGCATCAAAAATCGGTTAAAACATGGGTAAAGTAACATCAACACATATCGAAATATGCCCAACATCACCACCCCACACTTAAACCTTTGTTCGTCCTCGAACAAACCATCACTATAGTAGACAAAAAAAATTAAGCTCTTATCATTCAAAGCATACTACACCTATGACCATGGTCATTTTCCACAATTAGGCTCTAGAATATGCATCACATACACTTCCCTTTACTTATGTCATTCTTTAAAAATATTCAAACAAAGACAACATGCTCACAACAATCCTAACCTCAAAAACCGAATCAATGTCACAATGCACTCATGGCTTGAACACCCAACATCATAGAGAAGTCTAAAAACGTTACCTATCCCTCGTAAAACCATGTGCCCTCACAACAAGAACAAGAGAGCGAATTCAATCCACACATTTGAATCTCATGATCAAATATATTTTAATGACTCACATATATCAAAGAAAATCACTCACTCTCACAAAGAAGTCACATGCATGCAATTGGTACCATAGGCTTGCCCTTAATGTAAATCTCTACTAATGTAAGCTCGCTCTATCTAAAATCAATTAGGACTTTTTCATGGTTGTAATGTGGGCTAAGGGACGGGTAGGATATATTTAAGTAATAGTGACTCACCCTCCTAAGCACTTTAACACATCAACAAATAACTTAAGCGCAAATTCTTCAACACCACTTCAATTTCACAAATAATATCACCCCCAACAATATTTCCTCCTTATTTAAGCACTACTTTAATTCATACCCACTAGCAAGAACAAGACAATAATTTATTCATCTATATTTTTCTTTCTTTTTTTCCATATTTTTCTCTTTTTTTTTCTTTCAATTACCGCTAGTGGTGTATTATTTTACAAAATAAGTGCACCCTTCTTTCTTTCATTGGTTCCACTCAAAAGTTACCCCACACTTAGTCCCTTCTTACTTATTTTAGCTCTCATCTAACAATTAAAGTGCTTTAAGAGGTAAAAGGATCAAAATAATATCAATTAAGAATAAAAAGGGTATAGGCTTGTAATGTGGGTACCAAATAACAAGTCTACAGGCTCAAAAGGGTTAACTAGGGATAGATTTTTTTGTGATAAGCAAAAAGCTCAAAAAGATCATATAAAGCCTAAAATCATTTTTCAAACCGAGCATCACCTAAAATTTCGCTTCAACTCACATACCGGGCAAGTTCTAGACACAAGAACAATACATGGACTACACAAAAACCTCACCACACATGGCACATGACTCACTAAGGGACGATCTCATTCCGACTCTCAAATAATGCAAGTATTCACGGAGCCACGAGATATTAAGCATTAAGCACAAGGTGAACATAAGTCATGTAAACGAGACATACTCGTCACAAAACATGCTATCCAATATATAAAGGCGTAAAGATTAATATCAAAATATAGGGGAGATACTACACATGCCAAAGCATAAATATGCTACTATGAAACAAGTCAAGGGCGCTTAGGTTCATCATTCTTCCTCCTTTTATTTCATAAATTCCTAATCTACTCGAAAAGAAAAAAAGCTACCCGGTTCAAACTACATCCCATGGAAAAGAACCAAGGCACAAAGAAAAACCATAGGGGATTATTACTACCTAAAGAAAGCTAAAAGACATATTTTTGGATTTTTGTTTAGACTTTAATCCTCAAGAAAACTGTCTAGGAGATCAATTGTCCGGAAAAGTCCAATTTTTCTACTTTTTTTGTTTTTTTTTTCACAAAAGCTACTACACTTAAGAATGATTACTACAACTAAGCTAAAATAGCACAGAAACTCATCTGAATGATCTCCTCACCCCACAATTCAAATTTTGCAATGTCCTCAATGCACACTATAAATAATAATAGGATAAACGAGACTCCCTGGTAGGCCAAAGGCCGAAGCAATAGCGGCTCATGAGGTACTCAGACTTCCCCCAGGCATTGTCCTTTGTGTGGGCACCCCACACTTAGTCCTCACCATCTAGCTCGCTTTTGTACTCTTCTAATGGCTTTGCTTTCTATGCTCATAATCCTACAAAACAAAAATAAATACTACAAAATAATAAAAATAAAATAAAATAAAAAGTAAACAAAAATAAAAGAAAGCAGTAAAGTTGGGTTGCCTCCCAACAAGTGCCTGATTTAACGTAGTGGCACGACGCGAACCACTTTTTGCCTCCACCTCGAACTTATGAATTGAGCCCCTAACATGGCATCCAGTCTGTGGCTATGCTCCTTTGGTGGGGCTACAACGATAACCTGGCCAAGTAATAAATTTTTCATTCTACACTTCTCGGCCTTTAGATGAGGAATGTAATTTTTGCTTTTTGACACAACAAATTCAAGAATATAGGCACTCTTATCCTCACCCTTTGACCCACTCATTGACTCAGATGGCTCGATTACTATCTTACTATCTAAACACAATGTGGAAAAATGATTGGAATGAGATCTAATGCGGCTTAACTCATGAATTGTACTACTATTTACATCCCCATATATACACACACTCAAGTATCCCAAAGTAATGTTATCTATTCCCTAATATGACTCTAGAGCATTCTTCTCAACATTGGCATCCTCAAGAAAAATATGGTATAATGATTGGTATTCTCGTTTTAGCTCCTCAATTTTGTCTAGAAGATTTTTTTCAGCTTCACACAACTCATCATTAAATTGTTGGCCATTACACACATCAATCTTTTCATTCAAATTTGAATCCAAGTTATGCACAACCAAGCCAAAATTATCAATTTTATATGCAAGATCATCTCTCTCCTTAGACCAATCATTCACCAACGTTGTCAGAAGACAACGTCGTTCCGCATATTCCCTTAATCGAGAATATTCGTCCCAATGCCAACCCTTACTCCCATATTCAAATTCATATTTCCAAGAGTTCAGTTCATGACAAGCCCAAAATGACGAGCCATATAAGTCTTCCATCAACCAAGAGTCTTCATCAATAACCTTACCTCCATATATTTCATCCCCAGATGTCATAGTGAAAGAACTAGAAATACACTAAGTGAAAAATCAAATAGTTATAAAAATAAAATATTTACAAAAATAGAAGGAAAAAAAACTCGTAAGGATAAAAGTAAAAGCCTAATGTAGAAAAATAGTTAATTTCTAAGTCCCCGGCAACGGTGCCAAAAACTTGTTGCGACCAAACGCACACACAAGTATACGCGGTCGTCAAGTAATAAAGTGACTAAAAGTCGGATATCGAACCCATGAGGACTTGTGATTAACTATTAACTAAATTAGACTATCCTAATTATCTAAACAAGAATTAAACCTAAAAAATATTTGATTCTAAACTAATTAAATAAAAAAATATAAATAATAAACTTTGAACAGAGAAAGAGCAGATTTTTATGATATCAATGTAATGAAAACGATCTAGGGTTATGGGCTATCTAACAATCCTATTGTATTCTTCAATTGAATTGACCGACTAATTTATCTAGCTTATTGGTTGACAGGGTTAATATTGCTCATAAGAATCTGTCGAGTTCTTACTCGCCTATTCAAGCTAACCTAACGCCTATATGTCTATGGAGTTAGAATCAACAAGAACGCATTTATAATTCCCGTAAATCAACCAAGCAAGGAAATTAGGTATATGTCTATCCTAACCACGAATCCGTTCCCCGATGCCCGAATTCAAAAACTTGCTCTAATCAATCCGATATGCAATCTAGAATTCCCACTTTCGAGTTCAATTCTAGATTCGTAGATAGTATTCAATTGGTGATCAAGCAATTAAATAATTAAGCGCAAGATTGAATAAATAAACCAATATGATAAATTAAGAAGGCAAAATTAATATCTGAATAACAATAGTCATGAAAGAACCACAACCCTAGAGGTGAAGTTTAGCTCCATATAGACATGGTAGCCAAACAACAAATTATACAAAGAAACATAAATATTACTAAGTTTGGTTGGAGAAAGATGGAACTTGATGAATTCCGGCCTCCATAGCTTTGTCGTGGCTTTTTCCCTATTCCCAATTTGTTAGATGCCCTAAAAGAGGAGTTTTTGGCTTATATATTGCGTACAAAAGTCCTGGGCCAGAGTTTTCCTATTCCTAATCCGACTTGGCTACAGGGATTGATGCCGGGGTGGATGCGTCGCATCCACCTCGTCCTCCACTTCTCAGCTTCACATGCTAGGGTGGATGCGTCGCATCCACCCTTTGTTCCTCCTTCTCAGCTTTTCCCAGGTGCGGATGCTATGGGCCGACTTCACTGCTAAAGGTGCACGAAATCCAACCCCTCTTCCTCTACCTAGAGCACCTTTTCTTCATATTGTTGTACTCCAAACACCCTAATTTATCACACACAACTCAATTAGTCATAAAACCAATAATTAAACCATGTTAGGCATTTTAAAGATCAAATAGCATCAAAAAGCGGTTAAAACATGGGTAAAGTAACATCAACATATATCGAAATATGCCCAACATCACAATGCTGAATTCTTTGAGAATATTTATCTGTATAAAAAGGAATATGAGTCATAAAGTGAAAAATCTAAGCATCCTCGGGAAGACGCAAAGGAAAGTACCTTTAATAAGGAAAATCTACGACGTAGTAAAAGTCAAAGGACTACTACTTCCTTTGGACAAGATTTTCTGATATTCTTGTTGGAAAATGAGCCTTAACTGCTCAAAGAAGCGATGTCTTCCTCAGAAGCACAATATTGGAAAGAGGTAGTCAATAGTGAGGTAGAATCCATATTAAGTAATCATACTTGGGAATTAGTTGGTCTTCTTCCAAGAAACAAACCTTTGGGGTTCTAGGAGGATTTTCAAAAGGAAAATGAAGGCTGGTGGTACTACTGAAATATATAAGGCAAGATTAGTTGTTAAAGGGATTAGACAATGAGAAGATCTTTATTACATTGACATATACTCGCCGGTAACAAGGATTACATCTATTTGGGTGTTAATAGCTTTAGCAGTCGTGTATGGCCTTGAAATCCATCAGATGGATGTGAAGACAACCTTCTTAAATGGATATTTGGAGGAAAATATTTATATGGAACAACTATAAGGGTTCGTGATTCCCGGGAAAGAAATAAAGGAGTGTCAACTTGTTAAGTCATTTTACAAACTGAAACAAGCACCAAAATAATGGCATGCAAAAATTGACCAAACAATGTTGTCAAATGGTTTTAAGATCAATGAGTGTGACAAATTTGTCTACATTAAGAACACTCCAAATCAAATAGTCATTGTTTGTTAATATGTGGTGATATGTTGATAATGAGTAAAGACATTGCTAACATAAATGCTATTATGCGCATGCTTACTAGTAAGTTAAATATGGAAGACTTAAGAGTTGCCAACTTAATTTGGGAATTAAGATCCTTAAGATTCCTCAAGGTCTAGCCTTGTATCAATCTCATTATATTAAAATGGTACTTGAAAATTTCAAATATTTAGATTTTAAAGTTGCAAGAATGCCAGGTGATTTAACCATACTCTTCTAAAGAATAAAGGCCAAAGAAGTCTCAATTGGAATATGCTCGAGTGTTGGTGTCACGACCCAAAATCCACTAGTTGTGATGAAACCTAACACGGCCGCTAGGTAAGCCAATTAACAATAATCCAATTCAAATAATATTTAATAAGAAGAAAAATTATGAAATAACTAAACTTTTATACAAAAACCCAAGGATTGGTAATACAAACCATGAGATTCTAAGACCTAGAGTTTACAAAGCTAGTACGAAATAAATACATCATTTGTTTGAAATATACATAAACAGATTTATAAATCTAAAGCTACCTAGAATAAGAGGCAGCTATTTTCAATTCCAGCTCGCACCGTACACAGCAACATCAGCTCCAAAATTTGCATGCAGCGTATAGAAGTGTATTATGAGTATCACTGACCCCATGTAGTCAGTAAGTAACAAACCTAACCTTAGGTTAAAAGCAATGATGAGCTCAACAATACTGTCAGAGTCCAAGACCAATAACCAAACACAACTCGTAGGAACATAATGAAAGCAATACTAGTAATAACTCAAAAAGTATTATGCTCAGTTCATTTGCAGTCACGGAAAACTAGACATGTTTTTCAGGTATGACAATGAAACACATATATTACACCCTGTGCGTCCCAAGGTGACGTATAATGAATATGAGACTTATTAATCATGATTAGAATAAGTGTAAAGTAATAATATGAATATATATGATGTTTGGATATAAAATATAAAGTTTGGGAAAAATCATACTTAAGCTGTTGAAAAACCGACTAAGGATTTGCCTTGTAACGAAGTTTTTTGAGCAATACATTTTGTATATTATATGAGGTAGTTTTGGGACATATTATATACTAAATTAAAGGTCTTTGACTTTTGTTTCCAACGCTCTTAACCGTTCATTCATACGACGTCCGGATAAAACAAAATGAGCGTCTGAAGAAGTGCCAATGCTAGGGAACCAAGCTAGCACCTCTTTGACATTCCAAATGATGATATATATAGGTCCTGTGTCGCTTTTCTCTTCAATTTTCATAGAACACGAACAGAAAACCTATCTTAAACCTATCCTTAAGCTCTCTGTAGGGGTTTCAAAGAAGATTAAAATCCCGGGTATGAAATCAAGAAGCGATAACATTAGAACAATCCCTACGACATAAGTGTCATTATACCGCCTCTCCTTTTCTTTGTAGTTTGAGTTTTGGAAGGTACTTCATATTTAATAAAATACCTAATTTCTGAATTTAAGCTTTAAAAAATCAAGGAAGGTTTATTATTCGTTTCCTAATAGTTAGAACTCACGGGACGGTGATCTGAAGCCGTGAGTTCGATTTATTCCACTTTTAGTGAACTGTTTTATAGTCCACTCATGTTGGCCTCTTGTGCTGCTGATTTATGAACTTTGGAAGTATAAAGGGCATGCAGAAACACCACATGTGGTAGGGTAGTGGGCTGGTCACTCGTCATTGCAATTTCAGGCTAATTGGTAACTTGTTGATTGGGTGTGTTATGTATATTTGGGTTTTTTGCTGTATTAAAGGTCCTGAATTCCAGTTAAATTGTTTTTGAGTTGCTGATTGTACTGTGTTGTTGTCTCTCCTATAGTAGTATTTAGGGATCAGTAAAAAGAGGGGAAATGCTGCTTGTTTTGTTACAAAATAAGTAACTTTCGTTATATAAATGACAGAGTCATTTGTAGCTTGACAATAGCTTCACTGTCGTTGTTGTAGATTAAGGTGCAGTGAGTTACGTTTAGCATTGTTATTGGACATATTTCTATAAGGTACGTCAAGGCTATCCTTTCTTTCCTTTTGGCATGATCTATATGATATAAACGAAATGGGCAAACACGGAACTTTCATAAATGCCTCTATTCATAGAACTACTAGTGTTGCCTATGTTCTTGATTCCCCATGTTTCCTATTATTATATCATCTATTCATGGGTCTTAGTAGAATACGTAAGTTGATAAAGTATATCTGAATATGACATTTTGAAAGATATTACTGACTTACTTCATTATGCGTTGCATTCATTTATACATGTAAATTAAACCAAGATCGGATGGAGTTATATACACGTATATTATATGTATATGGGGTATGGGGAAAGGTTATGGCATTATATACGTACCACCACTTGATCAGTTGGTATACGTTGATGATTTCGCTCACTGAGGTCGAGATGATATGTTTGGATGCCCAAAGAGGCTTGATGATGTTATGTACGCATATAACTATACATGATATGGCATTAATACTCACATGCATGACATTATAAATGTTTCAGGATTCACATACCTATTTAGGTGTCGCAGGTGTAGGCACACAGGCTTACGGTCCCCCTTCTTAGGATCTTTGCTCAACGAGAGTCGGTGTGCTCCATTTGATCCAGAGTTGCTATTGGGTTTTGGTATGATACTTTTGTATACATATATGGGTATGACGGGGCCTAGTCCTGTCCTTTATATAGTTGTATACTCTATTAGAGGTCTCTAGACATTCAAGTATAGTTAGATAGTATGTGGCCTTGTCGGCTTGCCCTACCGTATTCCGTATATACATACATATATATATATATATATATGTATGCATATATGTATTTAGGAATGTTTTCACACGTATGTTATTCACATGATTCAGTAGTTTATTGCCAGACGTTATGAATGACCTACACTTATTTCAGGTTTATATTTTAGACGTATTCTTAGGGTTGTTCGACGGGTAGGACTCGAGCAATCATAATGGCCCATCGGTTTGGATCGTGACAAAACTGGTATCAGGGCAGTTCCATCCTAGGATTTTTTACAGACCGTGTATAGTAGAGTCTTGTTTATAAGTGTGTTGTGCACCACACTTATAAACAGGAGGCTACAAAACATATAGGATGTTATCCTCCCTTCTTATCTTAGATCATGCGATAGAAAGATTCATTTTCCTAATTATATGTTATGTTTTCAGCGATGCCTAAGATGGCTACAGCTGCCCAGAAGGACAAGTCTATGGTTGATGAGACTAAAAGTCAAGCGCCACTAGTTACCAGGGCCCGGGGAGAGTCTCAGTGTGAGACTCCATTTCAAACTTCACATACCCTTCCCCCTCCAAAGGTTATCTGAAGTGCACCAGTTCCAATACCCGCCCCAGTACCCCCCAGCTCCTCAGCCAGATGCATCGGGTCAGGAGATGAGAGATGTTATTAATAAATTGACTCGATTAGTAATTGCACAGGATTAGTGCTAGGAGGTAGGTATTGGTCATGCAAATAGGGCCATCAGTGCGAGTGTTCGTGATTTCATTAATTTGGAACCTCCGGTATTTATCGGAGCAGATTCAAACGAGGACCCTAAGGTATTTATCGATATGATGTAAAGGACTCTGAGATTAACGAAGGCTACTGTGACTTTGGGATGTTGCAGTTAATTGGTACGAGTCTTGGGACTTGTCTAAAGGTGAGGATGACCTTCTAGTAGTATGGTGGCTTCTCTTTGTCATTATTTTCCACTAGAGTTTAGACGGTCCAGATTTGATAGGTTCATGACCCTTTGGCAGGTAATATGAGTGTTCGGGAGTACAACCTTGAGTTTGATTCTTTGGCTAGGTATGCTCCCACTATTGCAGCTAAGATGGAGGATCGGGTTCACCGGTTCATGATGGGGTTGGAGCCGCACATGTTTAATGACTGTATATCGGTCTCACTTCAGCCAGACATTGATATTTCTCGTATTTAGGCATATGCTCAGGGCATAGAAAATCGTAAGCAGAAGTAGAGGGCCGATCGTGAGCATGATAGGGGCCAGAGTAAGAGAGCAAGATCTTCAGGTCCTTCTTGTGAGTTTTGAGGTGGTCAGACATAGGCAAAACCGAGGTATCCCACCCAGTCATTAGGTAGTGCACCTCCTCTATTTGCTGGTAGGAGGTTTTATCGCTCCATATATTCAGGGCCCAGTCAGAGTTCCAGAGCCTCTAGTTCTCAGTATAGGGGTGAGTCAAGTCAGATGAAGCCGCCCTTGCTACGATGTCTTCAGTGTGCTAAGCAGCATGTCAGGTAGTGCCTTGTGGGTTGGGTGTTTGTTATAATTGTGATTATCCAGGCCACGTTATGAGAGATTGTTCGACGAGAGGTGGTGCATGTATAGTTCAGCCAGCGAGATCTATAACTGGTACGTTATCGTTAGTACGCCCCCCGGGCAAGGTTCATAGGCACCAGTTGGTCATAGTAGAGTTATAAGTAGAGCATCTATCTCGACCGGTCCTCAAAACTGCATTTATGCATTAGTGGGTCGACATGATCAATAATCATCACCTGATGTTGTTACATGAATATTATCAGTCTCCTCATATGATGTATATGCATTGATTGATCCAGGTTCCACCTTATCGTACGTCACTCCATTAGTTACTAGTAAGTTTTGGATAAAACCTAAGTTGATTGAACCTTTTGAGGTGTCTACACTTGTTGGGGATCCAGTGATAGCTAGACTGGTATATAGAGATTGTATAGTTTTCTACACTATAAGACATGACTGAATTAGATATGGTAGAATTTGATGTTATAATGGGTATGGATTGGTTGTATTCTTGTTATGCTAACGTTGATTGTAGATTAAAGATGGTTCGATTCCAGTTTCCAGGGGAGCCAGTTCTGGAGTAGGAAGGTAATACTGCATCGCCAAGAGGTAGGTTTATTTCCTATTTCAAGGCAAGGAAGATGATCAGAAAGGACTATATTTATCACTTAGTTCGGGTACAGGATGTGAAAGAAGAATCACCTACCCTTCAGTCTATCCCGGTGGTTAATGAGTTTCCCGATAAGCTTTCAGGCCTTCCGCCAGAGCGAGAGATTGAGTTTTCTATTGACATATTACCAGATACTCAGACGATATATATTACTCCTTATAGAATGGAACATGCAGAGCTCAGATAGTTGAAAGAACAACTGAGGGATTTGCTCGAAAAAGGCTTTATCAGACCAGTACAACACCGTGGGGGAGCACCTGTGTTATTTGTGAGAAAGAAAGATGGATCCTTGCAGATATGTATTGATTACAGGGTGCCATGTGTTTATCGAAGATAGACTTGAGGTTGGGATACCATCAGGTAAGGGTTAAAGAGAAAGATATTCTGAAGACATCATCCAGGACCAGATACGGCCACTTTGAGATTCGCGTTATGTCGTTCTGTTTGACCAATGCCCCAGCAGTATTCATGGATTTGATGAACCGTGTGTTCAGACCCTTTCTAGATATGTTCATGATTGTATTTATAGATGATATTTTTGTTTATTCATGTTCAGAGGCTGAGCATGCAGATCATTTGCATACTGTGCTCAACTTTCTACAAGAAAGGAAGTTGTACTCAAAATTCTCTAAATGTGAAGTCTGGTTGAATTTTGTAGCTTTCCTTGGACATATTATTTTAGGTGAGGGTATCCCGGTTGATACATAGAAGACTGAGGCAGTGAAAACTGGGCCTAGACCCACGACACCGACGGAGGTTCGTAGCTTCTTGGGATTGGCAGGTTATTACGGGAGATTTGTAGAGGGATTTTCTTCTCTTTCAGCACCATTGAAAAAGTTGACTCAGAAGGCAACTAAGTTTAAGTGGACATATACTTTTGAGCGTAATTTCCATGCATTGAAGGAGAGATTGACATCAGCATCGGTTCTGACACTCCCATAGGGAACCGATGTTTATGCTATCTATTGTGATAT
Organism: Nicotiana tomentosiformis; assembly: GCF_000390325.3. Taxonomy (NCBI): domain Eukaryota; kingdom Viridiplantae; phylum Streptophyta; class Magnoliopsida; order Solanales; family Solanaceae; genus Nicotiana; species Nicotiana tomentosiformis. The sequence goes on from NC_090819.1 coordinate 131,448,092, forward strand.
TTCGGGCATTGGATTGTGTTGTGTACTGATGCAGCATGGTAAGGTTGTAGCTTATGCTTCTAGACAACTAATAAAGCACGAGAAGAATTACCTGACCCATGATTTAGAGTTAGCCGCGATGATTCAAGCACTAATGATGTGGAGGCACTATTTATATGGCATTCATGTTGATATTTATACGGATCATAAGAGCCTGCAGCATGTCTTCAAGCAAAAGGAATTGAATTTAGATCAGAGGCGATGGCTTGAGCTACTGAAAGACTATGATATTGATATTTTATACCATCCAGAGAAGGCGAATGTAGTAGCTAACACCCTCAGCCATAGATCTGTGGGTAGGCTATCATATTTACAGCTAGAGAAGAGAGATATAGCCTATGAGATTCATCAGCTAGCTAATCTTTGAGTTCGATTACTAGATTCAAGTGGTACCGGAGTTACTATTCAGGACACAACAACCGGTGGATTATTGAAGGCCCTAATTGCCATCAAGTTAAGATGGAGCATCAGAAACCGGTGGATTATTGAAGGCTATATAGATTCCAACTTGGAAATGGGACGTAAGTAATATGGATTTCATCATAGGCTTACCTCGTACCTAGCGTAAGTGCCATTCTATATGGGTGATTGTTGATAGACTTACAAAATCAACCCATTTTCTGCCTGGCAGGACTATGTATTCACCAGAGGATTATGCAAGGCTTTACATTGAGCAGATAGTATGACTTCATGGTGTCCCTATATCTATTATCTTAGATATAGGAGCTCAGTTTACAACTAATTTCTGGAGGTCCTTCCAAAAAGGATTGGGGACTCAGGTAAGTTATAGTACAACATTTCATCCCCATACAAACGGTCAGGCTGAGCGTACTATTCAGATACTTGAGGATATGCTACGGGCTTGAGTGATAGACTTCAAAAGTATATGGGATGATCATTTTCCACTTATTGAGTTTAGATATAATAATAACTATCATTCTATTATTCAGATGGCTCCATACGAAGCTCTTTATGAACGAAAGTGTAGGTCACCTATCGGATGATTATATTTTGGGGAAACTAAGTTAGCATGACAAGAGTTGGTACAACAGGCAGTTGAGGAGATTAAGCTTATATAGGAAAGGCTATTAGTAGCTCAGAGTCGTCAGAAGTCCTATATAGATAATCGACGATGAGACTTGGAGTTTTAGGTAGAGGACCGGGTATTCCTAAAGGTGTCACCGATGAAAGGCGCTATAATAGTTGGGAATAAATGAAAGCTTAACCCTTGGTACATTGGACCTTATAAGATCATACACATAGTAGGCCACGTAGCATATGAGTTAGACTTGCCTTCCAACTTGTAGTATGTAGAGCTCATCTTTTTTTACGTGTCTACGCTTCGTAAGTGTATCATAGATCCCTCTATAGTCATTCTAGTTAACGATGTTCAGGTCACAGAGCAGCTATCATATGAGAAAGCTCCCATTGCTATACTAGATAGATAAGTTCGAAGATTGAGAACTAAGAACGTAGCTTCGGTTAAAGTACTTTGGAGAAACAAGAATGTGGACGAGATAAATTAGGATGCTGAAGAAGACATGAAGTCTAGGTATCGTCACTTGTTTCCACTTCCGGAGGGAGCAGGCTGAGACATCACAGCCTTTACGTACGTATATGATACTGGATTCCTATGTAAATTACTATCATTAGTCGTGTGATGCCATTGGTGTTATTGATGATTGTGGTCCTATGTGGCTTTGTATTGTTGGGTTTTCTGCGTGATCAGTTGGTGTAGTACCGTTACAGAGGAGACTCTGCCAAAATTTCTATATATCTCTGGGAGTTTAACATTCGAGGACGAATGTTTCTAAGGGGGAAGATTGTTACACCCTATGCATTCCAAGGTGACGTATAATGAATATGAGACTTATTAATCATGATTTAAATGTTTGTAGAGTCATAATATGACTATATATGATGTTTGGATATAAAATATAAAGTTTGAGGAAAATCGGATTTAAGTTGCGGAAAAATCGACCAAGGATTTGCCTTGTAATGAAGCTTTTTGAGAAATAAAGTTCGCGTGTTATATGAGGTGCTTTTGGGACATATTATATGCAAAATTAAAGTTCATGGAATTTAGTTTCCAACGCTCCTAACCGCTCATTCATACGACATCCACATAAAAAGATATGAGCATCTGAAAAAGGGCTAATGCTAGGGTGCCAAACTAGAACCTCATTCACTTTTCAAAAGTTGATATATATAGCTCCTATGTCGTTTCTCTCTTCATTTTTCATAGAACACGAAAAGATAAACCCCCTTAAATCTATCCTTAAGTTCTCTACAAGGGTTTCAAAGAAGATTACCATCCATGGTACGAAATCAAGAAACGATAACATTAGAATGATCCCTACGACGTAAGTATCATTATACCGCCTCTCTTTTTCTTTGTACTTTGAGTTTTGGGAGGTACTTCATATTTAATATTATTAATGCCTAATTTCTGTATTTAATCTTTTAAATATCAAGGAAGGTTTATAATTTCGTTTCCTAATAGTTAGAACTCATAGGACGGTGATCGGAAGTCGTGAGTTTGATTTATTCCACTTTTAGTGGACTGTTTTTGTAGTCCCCTCATGTTGGCCTCTTGTATTTCTGATTTATTTAGTTTGGAAGGATAAAGGGCGTGGAGAAATTCCACATGTGGTTGGGTAGTGGGCTGGTCACTAGTCGTTCTAATTTCAGGCAAATTGATTACTTGTTGATTGGGTGTATTATGGTATAGTAGGCGTAAGGGAGCAATAAAATCAGGGGAAATACTCCCCGTTTTGATAGAAATTAAGTTACTTTCGTTATATAAATGAGATAGTCATTTGTAGCTTGACAATAGCTTCACTGTCGTTGTTGTAGATTAAGGTGCAATGAGCTGAGTTTAGCATTGTTATTGGACAGATTTCTATAAGGTATGTTAAGGATATCCCTTCTTTCCTTTTGGCATGATCCATATGATACAAACAAAATGAGCAAACGTGCAACTTTCATAAATGCCTCTATTCATAGAAGTACTAGTGGTGCCTATGTTCTTGATTCCCCATGTGTCCTATTATTATATCGTCTGTTCATGGGTCTCAAAAAAATACGTAAGTTGATAAAGTTTATCTGAAGGCATATTGATCTTATGACATTCCGAGAGATCTTATTGACTTACTTCATTATGCATTGCATTCATTTAAACATGTACATTGACCCATGACAAAATGGCATTATATACGCATATATTATATGTCTATGGGGTATGAGGAAAGGTTATGGTGTTATATACGCACCACCATATGATCAGTTGGTATACGTTGATGATTTCACCTATTGAGGCCGAGATGATATGATGGGATGCCCTCAGAGGCTTGATTATATTATGTACGCATATAAATATGCATGATATGGCATTTTTATGCACATGCATGACATGATAAATGTTTCAGGATTCACAGAGCTATTTAGACTTACAGGTGGAGTCCTTTACTCCATGTTTCTTTTATGTCTTTATGTATTGATTTTCATGCCTAAAATACTAGGTACATTATTTGTACTCACGTCCCTATTGCCCGGGGGCCTGCGTTTCATGCCCGCAAGTGCAGGTAGACAGGCTGACGGTCCCCCTTCTTAGGATCCTTGCTCAGTGAGAATTGGTATGCTCTATTTGATCCGGAGTTGTATTGGATTTTGGTACAATACTTTTGTATACATATATTGGTATGACGGGGCCCTGTCTCATCCTTTATATAGTTATACACTCTATTATAGTTTTGTAGACAGCCATGTATAGTGGGATAGTATATGGCTCTGTCGGCTCGCCCTATCGTATATATATATATATATATATATATCTTTTGGGCATGTTTTCTCCCATATGTTATTTACATGATTCAGTAGTTTATTGACAGACGTTATAAATGACCTACACTTATTTTATGTTTATATCTTAGATGTATGGTTAGGGGTGTTCGACGGGTAGGACTAAGGCACTCGTCATGGCCCATCGGTTTGGGTCGTGACACCATATGTTTCACTGAAATCACCAAAACAGATGGGTATATAAGAAAAACTATGGTTCTTTTTCCCAAACATTTCAATAACAGATAAGATATAGTCTGAATCAAATAATGTCAACACAGATATAATAAGATAATGATAGTGATTTTTCAGAGGACTTCGATACTCAACTCATACACAGTACATGAATTTCAGCTTGTTTTCGAGTTCAACAATTTAAGCTCAACACTGATAAATGTGCCAGGTACAACTAGCATGAGGAATGTCAATTATCTATGCCTACATGTCAAATATGCATGTCAAATGTAATGCATCACCCTCAATCACTCGGCACTCTCAATCACTCAGCACACTCAATCACTCGGCACTCTCACTTACTCAGCACTTTACGGTACCTACGCTCACTGCTGGTATGTCATACTATGAAGACACATCCAAGTGCTAATATAAAGCCAATATGGCCTACTCTGGCATGCAGATTGATCCCATAATAAATTAACCAATAAGTCCTGCTGCGGCGTACAACCCAATACATATTAATAATAATAATAATAATAATCATAATAATAATATATATAAAGCCAATATGGCATGTTGTGACGTGTAGTCTGATCACCTAAATAGCCAATAAGGCCTACTGTGGCGTGCAACCCGATCCATAATAATAATTATAGATATAAAGCAATTATAGCCTACTGCGTTGCACAAATCGATCCCATAAATATCACTCACAATATGGCTGTTAGGGCTCAACCCAGTCATCAATCTCTCAAGTCTCAAGGGCTCACAATCTCGTACTACTCAGCCCAACAATGATAATATGTGATGTAATAATGAATGATGAACAGAGACTGAGATATGATACGCAAATGAAGAATCATGACTGAGCATTTAATTACTGTTAAAGTAGATAACTCAAAACAACAGAAATAACATCGTTAGTCTCAACCGAATAAGCACATAGCCTAAACATGATTTCGAACATGATTCACAAATCAATTACTTTAACACGTAGGAGTTACACAAATACAAACGAGACTAGGTATTTACATAGTACCACATAATCATCTGAGCTATAATTACCACGATGCATGCCTACATGCCCGTCACCTAGTTAACGACCCGGTCGGTCGTTTCGAGAGTTGTGGCCCCGTTCACCCATTTACTGCTCCATTTATACTTTATAGTTGTTATATGACTTATCGGGTTAGTTGGTTTGGGTCCGGAGTGACTTCAGAGTGAATTGAGACACTTAGTCTCTTAATTGAAAGCTTAAGTTGGAAAAGTCGACCGAATATCAACTTATATGTAAATGACCTCGGATTAGAATTTTGATAGTTCCTTTATCTCCGTTAAGTGATTTTGAACTCAGGAGCGTGTATGGATTTTTATTTGGAGGTAGGGAGTAGAATTAGGCTTGAAATGGCGAAAGTCAAATTTTTGGAAAGTATGACCGGGGGGTTGACTTTTTGATATCGGGGACGGATTCCAATTCCAGAAGTTGCAGTAGGTTTGTGGGGTCATTTGTGACTTGTGTGCAAAATTTGAGGTCAATCAGACATTATTTGATAGGTTTCGGTGTAATTTGTAGAATTTGGAAATTTTGAAGTTCATTAGGCTTGAATCCGTGTGTAATTCGAGTTTTCGATGTTGTTGGAGGTGATTTGAAGATTCAACTAAGTTCTTATAATGTTTTAAGACGTGTTGGTATGTTTGATTGAGGTCCCGGGGGCCTTGGGTTGATTTTGGGTGATTATCGGGTCAAGATTTGAAGTTGTAAGGCTGCTGAAGTTTGGACTAAACTGGTTTAATCGCACCTGCGGAAGTCTCATCGCAGTGCGTGTCCGCAAAAGCGAGAAAAACGGCTGCAAAAGTGGCCACGGATGCTTTGGTCAGTGGCCGCACATGCGGACATACGCGCAAAGGAGGTTTACACACGAGCGGATGTTGGGTGCAGATGTGGAGAATGGCGCACCTGCGAGGGCTGTTCCGCACATGCGGTTGGTGAATAAGCAGGCTATGGGGAGCACCTACGAGTCCGCATAAATGACCAAGTTGCTGCAGGTATGAAAATCCTTGGCAGAATGTTTAAAAATAAGGGTTCGCGATTTTTGTCTCATTTCATCATTTTGGACTCGGACTTAGGTGATTTTGGAGAGGGTTTTCGAGGGGATTCTTGAGGTGTGTTTTTGAGGTATAATTTGGGGGTTTGATGCTAGGGATTTGGAGAGTTAATATTTGGGATTTGAATGACCAATTGGTGTCGTCTTTTGGTAAATTTGGTATGGTTAGACTCGTGAGTGAATGAGCTTTCAGGTTTTGTGACTTTTGTCGGATTTCAAGAAGTGGGCCCGGGGGCTGGGTTTGGCCCAATTACAAATTTTGGCTATAATTTCATATTTTTCTTGTGGAATTGATTCCTTTAGCCTATATTCATTGTATTGTACTGCTTATGGCTACATTTGGGACGTTTGGAGACTGATTTGAGGGGCAATGGCATTTTTGGAGTAGAGTTTAGCCCGGATTGAGGTAAGTAACACTTTCAAACATGGTTCTGAGTGTTCGAAACCCCGAATTTTGTGTTATGTGATTGGTATTGGGGTGACGCACATGCCAAGTGATGGGCGTGCGGGCATGCACCATGAGAATTATGACATGGTTGACTCTGTGGCACTGTATAGTGGTTCTATCTTGTTGATATCCATGTTTTCATCATGTGATAAAGTAACTGAGCTGTCACTCATGCTAGATATCATGCTTAGGCTTTATGCCGGTACTGTTGGGACCCATAGTGGTCGTTTCTTGTGATTGTCTTATTGATTTCATTCATATTTCGTACTCAGTCATATTCATTCATTTCATATCTTATCTCTGTCTCTATAGTTATTTATCGATGACTTATATCATTATTTTTAGGCTAGTATCATGACAATGTGAACCTGTGAGAGAGAGCCTGGAGAAATTGATGGCGGAGTAAGGCCGAGTGCCTGATTATGAGTGACATTTATGAGATCGGGCTGCACGCCGCAGCGGTTATACTAATTTATGATAACGCTTGGGCTGAAGGATCCCCTCCGGATTCTGTACACAATTCCCAGTGAGCGCGGTTGATATTATTGAGGGATGGATCTTCCCTGGACATGAATCTTGTCCGAAGCATTTTATACATGGAGATGGATCTTCTCCACGGGCTGGATTTTCCCTATTCATTGCTGGGAGACTGATGGTCAGTGATATATATATATTACGGGATGGATCTTCCCTGGGCCGTTTGGGCCATATACAGTACCGAGTGATTGAGCATTTGAGAGTGTGAGCATATGAGGCTGTCAGCATGGTGAATCATATACAGCATGTGCATTGACATGGTAGAAGTAGAGGAGTTATGTATTTCATATTGATCAATTTTACTATTTTAAGATATCTATCGAACTTTAAAGCATGCCTACATTTTCTGCACTGTCATTTTTTGTATTGAATTGTGTCGATTGAGTTCGTCACTACTTTCACCCCACGATTTGGATTAGTTACTTACTAAGTTGGTTGTACTCATGCTACACCCTACACTTCGTGTGCAGATCCAGGTACTTCTGGTTACGGCGGCTGCTGATTGAGGAGACAGGATCTCGGAGATTATTGAGCTAGCTTCATGGTGTTCATATGCTTATATTTTTAAAGCTTTTACTATGTTAACGTAGTTGAGTAGTGGCTTGCCTAGTTCCACAATAGGCACCATCACAACGGTTGGTTTTTGGGTCGTGATAAATTGGTATTAGAGCCTAGGTTAGATAGGTCTCGCGAGTCATGAGTAGATTTAGTACAGTCTTGCGGATCGGTAAGCAGACGTCTGTACTTATCTTCGAGAGGCTGGTGAACCCTTAAAAAATTTCACATTCGTGCGGATTACTGGTTCCGATAACTAAACTTTTGTTATTCTATTCTCTCACAAATGGTGAGGACATGTACTACTAGGCAGGATGGACAGCCACCAATACCACCAGCTAGGGCCAGGAGAGGCCGAGGTCGCGGTAAAGGCCGCGGAAGGGGCAGAGGTGCACCTTGCACATCAGCTAGGGCAGCACTTGCAGATACACCGGTTGCCCCAGTTCAGGAGCAGGTTCCAGTTGTGGACGAGCCTGTGAGACCAGCTTAGGCACCAGCTGTGCCCATTGTGATTCCCGGCCTTCACAAGGCTTTGACCTAGATATTGACAGTTTGCACTAGCCTTGCTCAGGTGGTTTCGGCTCATGACGCACCTGCCACTTCTCAGGCCGGGGGAGGTACTCATACCCCTATTGCCCATACTCCAGATCAGGTAGTACGGGGACTTCAGATACCGAGGGCATTACCAGCCCAGCCTTCTGCAGCTGCTCGGGCCTCGGTAGTCCCCGTTATTGCAGACGATGAGCATAGGAGACTTGAGAGATTTAGGAGGCTTCGACCTCCATTATTTAGTGGTGCTGAGTCAGAAGATGCTCAGGTCTTTCTGGATAGGTTCGAGTGGATGCTTTGGACAACGGGTATTCTGGAGACCAGTGGGGTCTCGTTCACTACTTTTCAGTTTTCTGGGGCTGCCGTCAGATGATGGGAGGCTTATGAGAGGCGCAGGCTGGTCGGTGCAGCACCACTTACGTGACAGGAGTTCTCCGTTCTCTTCTTGGAGAAGTTTGTGCTATAGTCTCGTAGAGAGGAACTGTGCAGACAGTTTGAGCAGCTTTAGGATGGCATGTTTGTGACGCAGTACGAGATAAGGTTTTCTGAGTTGGCTCATCACCTAGTTTGGCTAGTTCCCACTGATACGGAGAGGATTAGGAGGTTCATTGATGGCCTCACATATCAGTTGCGGTTCCTTATGACTAGAGAGAGGGTATCTGGTGCTATTTTTGATGAGATAGTTGACATTGCTCGGCATATAGAAATGGTCCATAGCAAGGAGCGTGGAGAGAGGGAGTCCAAGAGGCCTCGTGGATCAGGTGATTTCAGTGGTGTTCCTTCACGGGGTCAGTTTTATCGCGGCAGGGGTTGTCCTTACAAGCACGCTCAAACGGGTCGTCCAGTTCACCGTGGTGCATCATCCTGCCATGGTTCATATAGTTATCACCAGAGCCAGTCATCCCTTAGTTCCCTACCAGCTCAGAGTTCGTCCCATGCACCATAAGTTCAAGGCTCATCGGCACCGAGATTTTCTAGCGGGTATTCTGGTGCTCGGGGATCCCTCCAGTCCCCACCGCCATTCGCAGGGAGGGGTTGTTTTGAGTATGGAGATATGGGTCACCTCAAGAGATATTGTCCCCGCCTTACGGGAGGTCCAGCTCAGTAGAGGAGCCAGCCTACAACTTCAACTCCCGTTACTTCACTACTCGTTCAGCCATCTCGGGGTGGAGTTTAGTCAGTTAGGGGTCGCCCTAGAGGGGGAGGTCGATCAGGTGGCGGCCAGGCCCAATTCTATGCTATTCCTTCCAGACCAGATGTTGTTGCTTCAGACGCAGTAATCACAGGTATTGTCTCAGTTTGCCACAGGGAGAGGCCTTTGTACTATTTGACCCTGGTTCCACTTATTCATATGTATCATCGTATTTCGCTCATCATTTGGATATGCCCCATGAGTCCTTAGTTTTATTTGTTGATGTCTCTATGTTGGTGGGCGATACTATTACTGTGGACAATATATATCGGTCGTGTGTAGTGATCATTGGGAGTCTGGATACTAGAGTAAATCTCTTATTGCTTAGCATGGTTCATTTTGACGTAATCTTGGGTATGGATTGGTTGTCTCCATGTCATGATGTTCAAGATTATCACGCTAACACTATGAGTGGAGAGGTTGTCTAGACTATGTTCCCAGTAGGGTGATTTCGTATTTGTAGGCCCAACGGATGGTTGGGAAGTGTTGTTTATCTTATTTGGCCTTTGTGAGAGATGTTAGTATTGATGCTCCTACTATTGATTATGTTCCGGTGGTGGGGGAATTTCTGGATGTGTTTCCTACAGACTTGTCGGGCATACCGCCCGACAGGGATATTGAATTCGGTATTGACTTGGTACCGGGAGCTCAGCCCATTTCTATTCCATCATATCCCATGGCACCAGCTGAGTTGAAGGAATTGAAGGAGCAACTTCAAGAACTCCTTGATAAGGGGTTTATTAGGCCTAGTGTGTCACCTTGGGGTGCACCAGTAATGTTTGTGAAGAATAAGGATGGTACTATAAGAATGTGCATTGATTATAGGCAATTGAACAAAGTTACAATCAAGAACAATTATACTTTGCCACGTATTGATGATCCGTTTGACCAAGTTCAGGGAACAAGGGTGTTCTCCATGATTAATTTAAGGTCTGGGTATCACTAGTTGAAGATTCGAGACTCGGATAATCTAAAGATAGCATTCAGAACCTGTTATGGTCATTATGAGTTTCTTGGGATATCTTTTGCGATGACCAATGCCTCTGCAACGTTCATGCATCTGATGAATAGTGTGTTTCAGCCTTATCTTGATTCATTTATCATAGTGTTCATTGATGACATCCTGGTGTACTCTCGTAGCCAGACAGAGCATGCCCATCATTTGAGCGTTGTATTGCAGCAGTTGAGGGAGGAGAAGCTTTATGCCAAGTTCTCCAAGTGTGAGTTTTGGCTCAGCTGAGTGGCATTCTTGGGACACGTGGTGTCTAGTGAGGGTATTCAGGTGGATCCGAAGAAAATATAGGTGGTTCAGAGTTGGACCACACCGTCCTCAGCTACGGAGATTCGGAGCTTTCTCTGGTTGGCCGATTATTATCGTCACTTTGTGGAGGGTTTCTCGTCTATTACATCGCCCTTGACCAAACTGACCCAAAAGGGTGCTCCTTTCAGGTGGTCGGATGAGTGTGAGGAGAGCTTTCAGAAGCTCAAGACTGCCTTGACCACAACTCCAGTTTTAGTTTTTCCTTCAGCTTCAGGCTCTTATACAGTGTATTGTGATGCTTCTCAGATCGATATTGGGTATGTGCTGATGCAGAAGGGTAGAGTGATTGCTTATGCTTCGCGCCAGTTGATGCCTCATGAGAAGAACTTCCCTATTCATGATTTAGAGTTAGCTGCCGTCGTTCATGCATTAAATATTTGGAGGCATGATCTCTACGTTGTGTCTTGTGAGGTGTTTACGGATCATCGGAGTCTCCAACACTTGTTCAAACAAAAGAATCTAAATTTGAGACATCGAAGATGGTTGGAGCTGCAAAAAAACTATGATATCACCATTTTGTTTGGGTAGTCTTGCATTCATTCCCATTGGAGAGAGACCTCTTATAGTTGATGTTCAGGCTTTGGCCAACCAGTTTGTGAGATTGGATATTTCGGAGCCAGATCGTGTTCTAGCTTGTGTGGTTTCTTGGTTTTCCTTATATGATCGCATCAGAGAGTGCCAGTATGATGATCCCAATTTTCTTGTCCTTAAGGACACGGTTCAGCACGGGGTATTGAGGATGCAGGGTCGGATTTGTGTGCCCAATGTGGATGGGCTACGTGAGTTGATTCTTGAGGAGGCCCACAGTTCACGGTATTCCATTCATCCGGGTGCCGCGAAGATGTATCTGGACCTGAGGCAGCACTATTGGTGAATAAGAATGAAGAAAGATGCAGTGGGGTTTGTATCTCGGTGCCTTAACTATCATCAGGTGAAGTATGAGCATCAGAGATCGGGTGGATTGCTTCAGAGGTTAGAGATTCCAGAGTGGAAGTGGGAGCGGATCACCATGGATTTTGTAGTTGGACTCCCACGAACTTCGAGGAAGTTCGATGCTATTTGGGTGATTGAGGATCGGCTGACCAAGTCCGTGCACTTCATTCCAGCTGGTACTACTTATTCTTCGCAGCGGTCGGGTGAGATTTACATCAGAGAGATTGTTCGCCTTCACGGGGTACCAGTTTCTATCATTTCAGATAGAGGAACGTATTTTACATCGCAGTTTTGGAGAGCCGTGCAGCGAGAGCTGTGCACTCAGGTTGAGTTGATCACAACATTTCACCCTCAGAAGGACGGATAGTCCGAGCGCACGATTCAGATATTGGAGGACATGCTATGCACTTGTGTCATTGATTTTGGGGGGTTCTTGGGATCAGTTTCTGCCACTCACGGAGTTTGCCTAGAACAACGGCTACCCATCCAGCATTCATATGGCTCCGCATGAGGCTTTGTATGGGAGATAGTGTAGATCTCCGGGGGGTTGGTTTGAGCCGGGGGAGGCTAGACTACTGGATACTGGGTACTGACTTGGCTCTGCATGAAGGTTCGCACGGTGCAGTCTAGACAAAAGAGCTATACTGATAGGAAGGTTCGTGATGTGTCTTACATGGTCGGGGAGAACGTTCTGCTGAAGGTTTCACCCAAGATGGGTGTTATGAGGTTCAGGAAGAAGGGAAAGTTGATCCCTCGGTTCATTGGGGACTTTTGAGGTACATCAGAAGATTGGAGAGGTGGCTTACAAGATTGCCTTTACACCTAGCTTGTTGAGTGTGCATCCATCATTTCATGTTTTTATGATCCGGAAGTAGATCGATGATCCCTCTCAGTTGGATTCTGATTTGACCTATGATGGGTAGCCGGTGACCATTTTGGATCAGCAGGTTCAGAAGTTGAGGTCAAAAGATATAGCTTCAGTGAAAGTGCAATGGAGAGGTCAGCTCATGGAGGAGGTTACATGGGAGACCGAGCGGGAGATGCAGAGCAGATATCCACACCTATTTGAGTTTTCAGGTATGTTTCTAGACCAGTTCGAGGACGAATGTTTGTTTAAGAGGGGATGATGTAAAGACCTGGCCGGTAGTTTCGAGAGTTGTTTCCCTATTCCCCCATTTACTGCTCCATTTGTGCTTTATAGCCGTTATATGACTTATCGGGTTAGTTGGTTCGGGTCCGGAGTGAATTTAGAGTGAATTGAGACACTTATTTTCTTAATTGAAAGCTTAAGTTGGAAAAGTTGACTATATGTCGACTTATGTGTAAACGACCTTGGATTAGAATTTTGATAGTTCTGTTAGATCTGTTGGGTGATTCTAGACTTAGGAACGTGTCCGGATTTTTATTTGGTGGTCGGGAGTAGAATTAGGCTTGAAATGGAGAAAATCGAATTTTTCGGAAGTTTGACCGGGAGGTTGACTTTTTGATATCGGGGTCAGATTCTGATTCTGGAAGTTGCAGTAGGTTCATGGGGTCATTTATGATTGTGTACAAAATTTGAGGTCAATCGGACGTGATTTGATTGGTTTCGACATCACTTGTAGAATTTGGAAATTTTGAAGTTCATTAGGGTTGAATCCGTGTGTAATTCACGTTTTCGATATTGTTGGAGGTGATTTGAAGATTCGACTAAGTTTGTATGATGTTTTAAGACATGTTGGTATGTTTCGTTGAGGTCCCGGGGGCTTCAGATTGATTTCGGGTGATTAACGGGTCAAGATTTGACGTTGTAATGCTGCTGAAGTTGGACTCAGTTGGTGTAATCACTCTTGTAGAAGTCTCATCGCATGTGCGTGCCCGCAAAAGAGAGAAAAGGTGCTGCAGAAGCGGCCAGGGATGCTTTGGTCAGAGGACGTAGATGCAGACATGCGCGCGCAAAAGTGGTTTGCGCAGGAGCAGACATTGGGCGTAGATGCGAAGAATGGGACACCTTTGAGGGCTGTTCTGCACATGCGGTTGGCACAAAAGCGGGCTATGGGGCGCACTTGCGAGTCCGCAGAAGTGGCCAAGTTGCCGCAGGTGTGAAAAGCCTAGGCAGAATGTTTAAAAATAAGGGTTCGCGATTTTTGTCTCAATTTAACATTTCAGACTCAAACTTAGGCGATTTTGGAGAGGGTTTTCGAGGGGATTCTTAAGGTAAGTTTCTTGTACTCGCTTTTTATCAATAATTATGTTTCCTAACTGATTTTCCACCTAGATGGTTTGTTTGTGAGGTGTGATTTGGGGGTTTGAGACTAGGGATTTAGATAGTTACGTTTGAGGATTTGAATGACCAATTGGTTTCGGATTTTTGTAAATTTGGTATGGTTAGACTCGTGAGTGAATGAGCTTTTGAATTTTATGACTTTTGTCGGATTTCGAGACGTGGGCCAGGTTTAGGCCTATTTTGGATTTTGGCTATAATTTTGTATTTGTTTGTGGAATTGATTCTTTTAGCCTATATTGATTGTATTGTACCGCTTGTGGCTAGATTCGAGACGTTTGGAGACCGATTTGAGGGGCAAGGGAATTTTGGTGTAGAGTTTAGCCCAGATTGAGGTAAGTAACACTTTCAAACTTGGTTCTGAGGGTTTAAAACCCTAAAATATGTGTTGTGTGATTGGTATTGAGGTGACGCACATGCCAAGTGATGGGTGTTCAGGCGTGCACCATGAGAATTGTGACCTGGTTGACTATATGGCATTGTATAGGCGTCCTATATTGTTGATATCCGTGTTTTCATCATGTGATAAAGTAATTGAGCTGTTACTCATGTTAGATATCATGCTTATGCTTTATGCTGGTATTGTTAGGACCCATAGTGGCCATTTCTTGCGGTTGTCTTTTTGATTTCATTGATATTTCGTAAGTCATATTCATTCATTTCAAATCTTATCTTAGTCTCTGTTGTTATTTATCGATGCATGATATTATTGTTCTCGAGCTTGTATCATGACACTGTAAGCCCGTGAGAGAGAGACTGGAGAGATTATGGCTGAGTGAGGCTGAGTGCCTGAGTGTGAGTGACATTTATGGGATCGGGCTGCACACCGTAACGGTTATACTGATTAATGATAGAGCTTGGGCTGAAGGAGCCCCTCTGAAGTCTGCACACACCCCCAGTGAGCGCGGTTGATATTATTGAGGGATGGATCTTCCGTGGACATGGATGTTGTCAGAAACATTTTATACCAGGAGATGGATCTTCTCCACGGGCTGGATTTGCCCTACTCGGTACTGGGAGACTGATGGTCAGTGATATATATATTGTGGGATGGATCTTCCCTGGGCCATTTGGGCCATATACAGTACCGAGTGATTGAGCATTTGGGAGTGTGAGCATATGAGTCTGTCAGCATGGTGCAACATATACAGCATGTGCATTGGCATGTTAGAAGTAGAGGAGTTATGTATTTCATATCATTCAAAGTGATCAATTTTACTATTTTAAGATATCTATCGAACTTGAAAGCATGTCTACATTTTATGCACTGTCATTTTTTGTATTGAATTGTGTTGGTTGAGTTCGACACTACTTTCACCCCACGGTTTGGGTTTGTTGCTTACTGAGTTGGTTGTACTCACGCTACACCATACACTTCATGTGCAGATTCAGGTACTTCTAGTTATGGCGGCTGCTGATTGAGGAGACAGGATCTCAAAGACTTTTGAGGTAGCTGCATGGTGTTCATATGCTTATATTTTTAAAGCTTTTATTGCGTTGACGTAGTTGAGTAGTGGCTTGCCTAGTTCCACGATAGGCGCCATCACAACGGTTGGTATTTGGGTCGTGATAAATTGGTATTAGAGCTTAGGTTGGATAGGTCTCACGAGTCATGAGTTGATTTAGTAGAGTCTTGCGGATCGGTACGCAGATGTCTATACTTATCTTCGAGGGGCTGGTGAACCCTTAGGAAATTTCACATTCTTATATTCTTGTCATGCGAATTATCAGTTCCGGTAACTAAACTTCTGTTATTCTATTCCCTCATAGATGGTGAGGACACGTACTACTAGGCATGATGGACAACCAATAGTACCATCAGCTAGGGCCACGAGAGGTCGAGGTCAAGGTAAAGGCCGCGGAAGGGGTAGAGGTGCAGCTCGTACAGTAGCTAGGACAGCACTTGCAGATACACCGGTTGCCCTAGTTCAGGTGCAGGTTCCAGTTGTGGACGAGCCTGTTAGACCAGCTCAGGCACCAGCTGTGCCCATTGCGATTCCTGGCCTTCACGAGCCTTTGGCCTAGATATTGACAGTTTGCACTAGCCTTGCTCGGGTGGTTTCGGCTCAGGACGCACCTGCCACTTCTCAGGCCGGGGCAGGTACTCATACCCCTGTTGCCCACACTTTAGATTAGGTAGTGCAGGGACTTCAGATACCAGGGGCATTACCAGCCCAGCCGGCTGCAGCTGCTCAGGCCCCGGTAGTCCCCGTTATGGCAGACGATGAGAAGAGGAGACTTGAGAGATTTGGGAGGCTTCGACCTCCAATATTTAGTGGTGCTGAGTTAGAAGATGCTCACCTCTTTCTAGATAGGTTCGAGTGGATGCTTTGGACAACGGGTATTCTGGAGACCAGTGGGGTCTCGTTCACTACTTTTTTAGTTTTCTAGGGCTGCCTTCAGATGATGGGAGGCTTATGAGAGGCGCAGGCTGGTCGGTGCAGCACCACTTACGTGACCGGAGTTCTCCGTTCTCTTCTTGGAGAAGTTCATGCTGTAGGGAGGGGTTGCTTCGAGTATAGAGATATGGGTCGCCGCAAGAGGTATTGTCCCCGCCTTACAGGAGGTCCAGCTTAGGAGAGGAGTCAGCCTACAACTTCAACTCCCGTTACTTCACTACTCGCTCAGCCATCTCGGGGTGGAGTTCAGTCAGTTAGGGGTCACCCGAGAGAGGCAGGTCGATCAGGTGGCGGCCAGGCCCAATTCTATGCTATTCCTTCCAGACCAGATGTTATTGCTTCAGACGCAGTAATCACAGGTATTGTCTCAGTTTGCCAAAGGGAGGCCTTTGTACTATTTGACCCTGGTTCCACTTATTTATATGTATCATCGTATTTCGCTCATCATTTGGATATGCCCCATGAGTCCTTAGTTTTATCTGTTCATGTCTCTACGTTGGTGGGCGATACTATTACTGTGGATATATCGGTTGTGTGTAATGATCATTGGGAGTCTGGATACTATAGTTGATCTCTTATTGCTTAGCGTGGTTGATTTTGACGTAATCTTGGGTATGGATTGGTTGTCTCCATGTCATGTTGTTCTAGATTATCAAGCTAAGACTATGGCGTTGGCGATGCCGGGGTTGCCGAGGATTGAGTGGAGAGGTTCTCTAGAGTATGTTCCCAGTAGGGTGATTTCGTATTTGTAGGCCCAATGGATGGTTGGGAAGTGTTGTTTATCTTATTTGGCCTTTGTGAGGGATGTTAGTGTTGATGCTCCTACTATTGATTCTGTTTCGGTTGTGGGGGAATTTCCGGATGTGTTTCCTACAGACTGGTCGGGCATACCGCCCGACAGGGATATTGAATTCGGTATTGAATTAGTACCGGGAGCTCAACCCATTTGTATTCCATCCTATCGCATAGAACCAACTGAGTTGAAGGAATTCAAGGAGCAACTTCAGGAACTCCTTGATAATGGGTTTATTAGGCCTAGTGCGTTACCTTGGGGTACACCGGTGTTGTTTGTGAAGAAGAAGGATGGTACTATGAGAATGTGCATTGATTATAGGCAATTGGGCCATTTGGGCCATATACAGTACCGAGTGATTGAGCATTTGGGAGTGTGAGCACATGAGGCTATCAGCATGGTGCAACATATAAGCATGTGCATTGGCATGGTAGAAGTAGAGGAGTTATGTTTTTCATATCATTCAGATTGATCCATTTTACTATTTTACGATATCTATCGAACTTGAAAGCATGTCTACATTTTCTGCACTGTCATTTTTTGTATTGAATTGTGTCGGTTGAGTTCGTCACTACTTTCACCCCACAGTTTGGGTTTGTTACTTACTAATTTGGTTGTACTCACGCTACACCCTACACCTCATGTGTATATCCAGGTACTTCTTGTTATGGCGGCTGCTGATTGAGGAGACAAGATCTCGGAGACTATCGAGGTAGCTACATAGCGTTCGCAGGCCTTGACTCTTCTTCATCATCTTTATCTGTACTTTAGTTTTTACTCCTTAGACATTGTAGTAGACTGTATTCTGACATAGATGCTCATGTACTAGGTGACACCTCGGTTTTGGGATAGATTGTATTGTGTTGCGGGTTTATTTCGGTTCCAAAAGGGTTTTCTTAAATATTAATTGCTTCCTCCTATATTTTTAAAGCTTTTACTATGTTGACCCCAACACCAACCATATAACACGTATTTCAGGGGTTTTCTACCCTCAACACCAAGTTTAAAAGTGTTACTTACCTCGAACAAGCCAAATCCAATACCTAGCAAGCCAAGCGATACTCTAGAAATGTCATCCCGCGCGTATCAACCTCTGAATAGTTGGAAACTAGCCAAAAGCAACTCAAATACATCAAATAATGCCTAATGAAATATTCTCAATTGATAAAGGTTGAATCTTTACACATTTTCTCAAAGTCAACCGGAAAGTCAAACCCGGGCTCGCACCTTAGTACCCGATAAAACTCACAAAATCTGACAACCTATTCAAATACACGTCCAACCAGACTAATTTCACTCAAATCCGACTCTGAATCCATGTTCAAACCTAAAAAATTCACTCTATTAAAGTTTGGAAACCCCCCCCCCCAATTTCTCCTTTGAAATCATTAATTAAATGCCAAAACTGAAGATAGAGTCATGAAATATAATCAAAACAGAATAGAAAACACTTACCCCATTCCATGTGCTGAAAATCACATCCAAAATCGCCCAAATTCGAGCTCCCTAACTCAAACTTAGCCCCATCCATTCGCACATGCGAACAAAGTCCCGCTTCTGCGCATTCGTAGGTATGACAAGAAATGCGTATATGCGCAACATGCCACTCCTGCGGTCCGAAGACCGTAGATGCGTTGAATCTTCTGCATCTACGGACTCCTTCTCCCAACTCCACTTTCCCCTTATGCGACATCTTTGCCACTTTTTTAGCTCCGCACCTGCACCCATAGTTTTGTAGGTGCGGTCATACCAGAACCCCTGCCAAACCAGCATAGCGAAAATGATCCAAAACAATCCTAAACTTGTCCGAAACTAATCAGAGACCCCCAGGACTCCCACAGAATATACCAAAACGTTCTGTAACATAACATGGACTTACTCGAGGCTTCAAATCACTCAAACCAAACCAGAATGACGTCAAATTTTTAACACACATCCCAAAAAAAATAACAAAACTATTCCAACTCTCGGGGCCATAATCCAAATCTGATATCATGAACATTTCAATCCTTTAAATTGCCAACTTTCATCAATTAGTGCTGAAACCTTCTAGAAACATCAAATTGCAAATCCAGGAATACATCCAAGTCCAAAATCACCATCTGGACCTAACAGAACCATTAAAACTCTGATCTGGGGTCAAATACATGAAAGTCAAACTTGGTCAACTCTTCCAACTTAAAGCTTCTAACATGAGAATCGTTCCTCCAAATCAATCCCGAATCACATGAAAATACACACAAGTACAAACACATCATACAGAGCTACTCATGCCCTCAAACCACTAAGCGAAGTGCAAATGCTCAAAACGACCGGTCGGGTCGTTACATTCTCCCCAATTAAACATACGTTCGTCCTCGAACATGCCAAAAGTCACTCCAAAGCCATCAAATCATTGTGTAACTCACCTTGCACATACCTGGGGGTGATCCCACGTCACCCCAATCCATGTAAGCTTGACAACACAACATAACAGAATTTCATTACTTCAACCTTAGACAGTAAATATTAGAACCCAATCTGGAATTCCATAGAAGACCCGAATCTCGCATCTACACAATGTTTAAGTCTCAACAAGTTGTATCAAGTCATTATCATAACCCAAGATGTATTTACATGATATACCACATAACGCACATACCCAAAATTAATAAGGGTCCATCCTTCCCCTGAAGATATCCACTGCAAATATTTCCCTGAACAACTCCATTCGCTTGTCATTAAGCTGCACTAATTTTACTACAATAATCAAAGACATAATTAGTTATTAAAGAAACCAGAAGAATGAGTAAAACATAATTGATGGCACATTTAATTTACCTTTGCTGAATGGGTGTCACATCCATAATACGCTCCC
Organism: Nicotiana tomentosiformis; assembly: GCF_000390325.3. NCBI lineage: Eukaryota > Viridiplantae > Streptophyta > Magnoliopsida > Solanales > Solanaceae > Nicotiana > Nicotiana tomentosiformis. The sequence continues at coordinate 131,468,100 of NC_090819.1, forward strand.
AGGACCATTTTTTCGTAAGCATAGCTTGGCCTACGTTTGTAAAATGGCCAATTTTTATCAACATCTTATGCATCATGAGTGCGAGGGGTTGTAAAACTGCTTCTAGTTTCCCATCATCATACAAATTGACATTGTTGTTGTAAATTCGAATCAAAGTCTCTGTTTAATAGAAAATAACAGGTACAAAATACTTTTTATCAATTTGCCACACACATTACAACACCTTAGCCTTGCACCACTCCACAGCCCCAGGTTTTGGCATACTTCTTTGAGGATATACCATTAGGGGTGTAAGGCATAAGTCTTGGAAAGAATCAACTGTCTCAAAAAGGTCCATCATTCCCATCATTACTGGCAGCCTCCTTGATCTTATTCGATGTAGTGCACATGTTGTTGCATAATGCAACATCCATAACAACAAGACTATGCACATAAAGGTGTGGACATTTTATGTTTCGTACACGCATCAGTGCCAATAGTTGCTCCACATGCTAAATATTATAAAAAGTGTACGTTAAATATTGAGCTACTAAAAATGAAATATACGCAGTGATTAAGGGACTTGAAAAAATGAAAACGGACGCGTTAGGACCGCACAACTACTCAAACAACCTCCAACCATAGCTGCCAGTCAAGAAGGTTTTGGGAAACATCTCTTTCTTGTCAAACCATTCACATAATAATTTCTTAGGTTCCTCCGTAACTAGTTTGAGTACGTCTACCTTCGGTTTCTTCTTATTAATATGTTTCAGTTTCCTTGTCTTACTTGCAGAAATTGGGGAATTCCTCAATCTGCTTTGCAGTCTTGTAACTCTGTACCAAGGTGACTCAACTAATTTAAAAGGGCTCTCATTCTGATTTTGCATCTCCCCAAGGATCTTCAACACCTTAACTAATTTGTCGTTCACAACCTTCAACTCTTCGTGCACATCTACATCATTGCGTTGAGCATTGCACGTCCTGAATGGTCCTCCTCTACTAATACTAGAAAACCCACCAACTAGTGGTGAACCAGGAATGCTCCCACCCAAAGGGTCATCATCGGCAAAGTCAACTTCTTCACTAATCTCTATGCTCACTGCACCCGGTGCCTTTTTAATGGAGGTTACCCAATCTGAATCAACCAGTAGCTGGTCGATTATAGGATCTACTACCTCATAGTTGTATGGTACCAAATTCTTCACGTATTCTATATCCATCTCACGTAGTATAGAAATAATGTAAGGGTGAACCTCCTGAATTATATCATAGATAGAAGTCAATAGATAAACAATACAAAATAATAGACACGAGGTCTATGGTAATCTCCTACTTTGGTTGAGTCTAATCTACTAGTGAAGTTTTATTGCACCCCTATCTTACCACACCAGGGTCATCAACGCTCTACTTCAAGGGATACCAATCAAGGCCATATATTACTTTCTTGTTGTGCCATCTCAACATCCTTGTCAGCGACATCAGTACGACCTTTGATTTCTCGGCATTACGACCAAATAGCGGAATTGCTTCGTATGCCCATGCCTACATTTTTTTCATGAACAAAAAATATTAATTTTTGTCTGCAGTAAATAAAATAATAGTATTAATTGCAAAGAACTTTTGAGAAGATTTTTTTAATACTTACTAGGAATGCCCATGGGAAGCCGTAGAGGGCATAATTAGTCCATTTGGAGTTTTTACCAGAGATTTTATTTTTCTTACTCTTTATCACATATGATTTGTAAAATGGAAACATGACCTTCTTCCAGTACTCAATTGTAAACTCAACACACTCCGTGCCACATGGGAATTTGATGAAAACTTCTAAATTGTCAGCCATACAAATTCACTTCTTATCAACACACTCTATGTTATCCCTTGCAAGTAAGATTAAATGGAAAAATAACACAAATGCAAGCTTAAACCTCTCTTCTGTGTCAACCCTTTCATACTTCAACTGTTTCAAAAGATTCTCTGCTTTCACCTCTTTCCTGCTAGATACACAAACGTTGTCGCAGTATGTTTTTCCATCATCCAACACTTTGTCCATTTCTTCTTTACTTGGTTGACACAATAGTTCAATCCAGCCATCATAGAAAACTCCTTCAATCCAAAGTGAATAGGCTTTTCTACAACTATATAGCATAACTCATGCTTCTTTATGCAATAAATTCGGCGAATCAACAGGAAATGGACAAGTTATCCATTGAACTATGTTCAATGCTCTGAAAGATTTGCAAGATGTCCAAAATAACTACTACCAAATTTTTCCATTAATTTTATTATTCTATATTTTTTCTTGAACTCATGGAATAAATTGATCTTAGACCTCATACTAATCTTGGCCGGCAAATGTCTATGCTTTCTTAGAAACATCCTGAATTTGTACTTAGGTGCGTCGATCGCCCTTACAAACACAAGAATTGACAGAGCATCCTAGTCACCTTCAACTATTGCATATGTTCCACTTTCCAATTGATCTTTACTATCTCCAGGTTGTTCATCATCATCATCATCTTCTTCTTCTTCTTCTTCTTCTTCTTCTTCTTCTTCTTCTTCTTCTTCTTCTTCTTCTTCAGCATTTTTATCAACCTCTTGAGCAACATCACCATTTTCATCCTCCTATGCAGCATCATCACCAATTTCATCATTCTCCCCACATAAATATTTATCATCACTATCCTTTTCTTCTTCGAAAATTGTTTTTTCGGAAACCTATTCTTCCATTTGAGTTCGTGCTGAATTTATGTCCAAGTCTTCTTCCTCCTCCTTATCAGCACACTCTAATGGTAATCTTTTTGAAACAGAATTTTACTAACATGTATATCCTCATCAACTAATCTAGACCTTGATCTTGTTCTTTTTTTTACTGGTAGACTTTGAGTGAGAGTGAGAATAGAGAATGGAGAGATGAAACAGAAAATGACGAAATATTTTGGTGAAATAATGTTTTTCAAACCTTATAGGTGACCCACAAGTTTTGAAAATGGTAAAAAGGCCCCAACCACCTTAAGCCACTCATTTAGCATATTTTCAATCCAAAAGAAATTGAAAAAGAAAATAGGAGGCCACTTGGCCAATTTTTGTTTTTTGAGGTCTTCTTGACAATTTCCTGAGAGAGAGAGAATACTAGTAAATATTTCCACTCCCTAGACCTTTGCAATAAATCCTCGACGTCCATGATCACTTCTATCTCTTCGCCACACTATTCTTCTTCTTTTGGTTTAAAGTTTGGTATAGAATAGGACTGAACTCAAGTCAATGCATCATTGGCCTAAAGTTCAGATGCAACAGTTTGTACTTCAGATTAATTGTTTTGTTCAAAGTTGTTGCAACTGAACTTTGTATCAATACTCTGAAGTTCGAACAGTTGCACGTGAACTTCAAACTAACCCTGCTCTTGAACTTCAAATCAATGGTCTAATATTTGAACTTTAATGAGTATATGTCTTCCATACATATTCAATATAATAATTCAAATGTCACGGTAAGAAACTAGAAATTATCTCTAGGTTAAAACTTCGGTTGATGAACTCAAGTTTTTTGTTGATAAAAACCATGAAAATATTTATTATTTTTTTGGATGAAGCCATCACATGAAATTAGGAGTTTAGAGAAATAAAATATGGTTATGAGCAGTACGAAAACAAAAATTTGTAAGTGCCAACCCTTACTACATAAGCATTCAGTTTCTTTTATAAAACTTTTTAGGACAAAGCTTCGTTACTTTTTCTTATTGTTTTAAGCAGTTAATCTAATATGGTTGATCTTACGATGCCAAATTGCTATTATGTACACTTGGTTTATAGTTATACGGAACAGATGGAGATACATTTTCTTTTTTTTCGTCGGTAAACCGCATAGATTATTTTTGCAGATCTTTTAAAATAAGGAACAAAATATAAACAGTGGCATAAAAAAGGGCTATCTGAGAATATCAGCCAAAAGATTCATGAAGTAATATTAGAATATCAGACTTATGTGGCATTCTAGTCTTAAAAAGGGTTGGTAGACTTCAAGCTGGGTCAGCTAAACCTCCCTTATAAAGTCTCTATTGATCTTATTCACTGCACACTTCATCATATGTAATATGCTAATTTTTGCTATTGTTCATACATAATTCTGTGCTTTTATCCATGTGTACTGTCACGGGTCAACTTATCCAAAGTGTCAGCGACACTCAAATTACTCGTATGGCGCCCGTAGTCCCACCTAACTAGAAGCCAGCCTTCTCATGTTCCAGGTTTCTTGACATGAGTGTGTTCCTATGAAGAAGCATGCTTTCGAGGCTTAGCTTCTCGCCTTCTCCTGTGCCGGAGGCGGACCTACATATAAGACTGAGGGTGCACCAGCACCCGCGGCTGCGGAAAGTTTCAGTATATATGTATAGATTTACATCTAGAAACTCCAATATATAAGAGTTGGCACCCTCCATCATAAGTGAGGAAAGGGGTCACTGCTCGAGAAAGCCCCTGTTAAGAATTTTGTGCATCTTGAGTTCGAATTTGTAAAGAACCAAAGCTTTAAATTTCAATTTTGTTTCAATGACAGGGAACTCATCATCTTCTTATTCCTTTTGTGCTTTTCTTCTTTTCTTGTTTTTTTCTTCCCTCAAGCTGCGGGAGATCTGTTTTTGTCTTTTCTTGCTTTATTATTTTTAATGACCGGGCCCTATTGTTGTTTTCAGGTTATTCCATTTTACCCAAAACACCTCTTATATTGAAGAGAAAGAGATATATCAAAATTGAATTATTCTTTTAATGTCACGACCCAAAAACGACCGTCGTGATGGCGCCTATCGTGGAACTAGGCAAGCCTCAAATTAATATTTCCAACACAGTAAAACACTTTATAGAAATAATAGCGGAATGATTTAACATTAAAAAAAACCTTTTCAAATAAAATCTAACCAAAACACGGTACACTCCATCCCAAAATCGGGGTGTCACTGAGTACACGAGCATCTAAATAGCTAGTCTGATAAAAACACTGTCTAGAAAAATAATACTGAAGTGCAGCAAGACTAAGGAAGGGAAATCAAGGCATGCGAGCGCCCTGCAGCTACCTCGATAGTCCCTGAACTCTGATGCCTCAATCAGCAGCTATCGCCGTGACCAAAAACACCTGGATCTGCACACAAGGTCCAGGGAGTAACTTGAGTACATCCAACTCAGTAAGTAACAAGTCCAAACTTTGGACTGAAAGGTAGTGACGAACTCAACCGGTACAAATAAAATGGAATATAATTGTGCAGAAATGTAGACATGCTCTTAAGTCAAATAAGCAACTCAAAACAGTAAAGTAAAGCAGATCCGGACAATGTAATGAATATAATATCTACATGCCATTGCACAAACTGTAAGGGATGCACAATGATGTCAGTCTCAAGTGCTCACTCTCCATATCTCAACCACTAGGTACTTTATATGGCCCACACGGCCCAGGTAAAATCCATCCCGGAGTATATACAACATGACCATAGGTCACCCAATACCGAGGAAAAGTCCAATCGGTCCTGTGGAGAAGATCCATCTCCAGGTATCAGGTACTTCGGACAAGATCCATGTCCAGGGAAAATCCATCACTCAAAAAAATCATTTGCCCTCACTGGGGGTGTGTTACATACTCTGGAGGGGCTCCTACGGCCCAAGCGCTATCATAACATCAATATATCCGCTGCGGCGTGCAGCCCGATCCCATATATGTCACTCACAATCGGCTCTCGGCCTCACTCAGTCATCAACCTCTCCAGTCTCACTCAAGGGCCCAAAATATCATGAAACTAGCTCGAAACAGTAATATGAGGATTCAATATATAGCAACTGAGACTGTTATATTACATGAAATGTATGTATATGAGTGAGTACGCAATATCAGTAAAGTGACAGCAAGAAACGACCACTTGGGGTCTCAACAGTACCGGCAATATGCCTAAACATGATATCTAACATGAATGACAGCTCAATTACTTTATCACATGCTAGAAACATGGGTATCAACTAGGTATTATCACTACGCAGTGCCATGGAGTCACCCAGGCCACAATTCTCACGGTGCACGCCCGCACGCCCGTCACTTGGCATGTGCGTCACCTCAATACCAATAACATAATAAATATTTTGGGGTTTCAGAACAAAGTTTGAAAGCGTTACTTACCTCAACTGCGCAAAAATCCTACTCCGAAATGCCCTTGTCTCTCAAATCGGTCTCCAAATGCCCCGAATCTAGCCACAGGCAATACGAGGTGATAAATGTAGTCTAAAGGAATATATTCCTCAAAGAAAACATGAAATTCTACTCAAAATCCAAAATTGGCCCGAACACGGTCCCTAGGCCCATGTATCGAAATCTGACAAAAGTCACAAAACCCGAAAGCCCATTCACTCACGAGCATAACCATACAAATATTACTCAAATCCGATAACAAAATCCCATTTAAAATCTCAAAATTCTAATTCATGAGTTCTTCCTCTTTTTCCCCAATTTCTCACCCCAAATCACAAATTAGATGAAAACATTAAAGATGAAATCATGGGATTTAACCTAAACCAAGTAGGAATCACTTATCCCAATCAACTCCACAAAATCCCTTCAAGAATCGCCCAATTCCGTGTTCTCTAGCACAAAATATGAAAAAATTGGTTCAAACCGTCGTTTTCAAATTAATATTGTCTGCCTATATTTCCTTCTTCGCAAACGCGACCGTCCTCTAGCGTTCGCGTAGGCCAACTCAGACTGCCTCCGAGTTTACTCCTCGCGAACGCGATTAACACTTCGCGAACGTGAAGCTTTACAAGCTCAACTCATCGCGAACGTGGCCCATTCCTCGCGAACGTGTATACCAAAAACCTAGGGTCCCCAGTTGCCTCACTTCTCTTCGCGAACATGACACCACTCACACATTCGCCATGTACACACAGACCACACCTTTGCGTTCGCGTCCTATTCTTCGCTAACGCGAAAAACAAAATCTTCCCAGCTCACATTAACCCTTTGCTAACACGAGGCTCCTCACGTGAACGCGTAAGAGGAAACCAGAAAATATACACTAGCAGATATCAGCCATCAACCAAAGTCCAAAAATAATCTGTTAACCACCCGAAACTCATCCGAGGCCCCCGGGACCTCAACCAAACATACCATCAAGTCCCAAAACACTATACAAACTTAGTTGGATCCTCAAACCACCTCAAATAACATCAAAAACACGAATCACTTTCCAATCCAAACTTAATGAACTTCGGAATTTCCAAATTCTACAACGATGCTGAATCATACCAAACCACGTCCGATTGACAAAAGTTTGCACACAAGTCATATTTAACATTACGGACCTACTTCAACTTCCGAAATCAGAATCCGACCCCGATATCAAAAGGTCAACCCCCCGGCCAAACTCCCCAAAAATTTGACTTTCGCCATTTCAAGCCTAAATTAGCTACATACCTCAAATTCACAGTCCGGACACGCTCCTATGTCCAAAATCACCCAACAAAGCTAACAGAACTGACTGAACTCCATTCCATAGTCGTCTTCACACAATTTCGACTACGGTCAAAATCATAAGACTTAAGCTTTAGGTTTAGGGACTAAGTGTCCCAAATCACAGCGAAACCAAAAATAAGACATCCCGACAAGTGACATAAGCAAAAACAGATACAAGGAAAATAGTAAATAGGGGATCGGGGCTAATACACTCAAAATGACCGGCCGGGTCATTACATCCTCCCCCTCTTAAAATAATTGTTCGTCCTCAAACGAGCATAGAGATATACCTGAAGTGGTGAAAAGATGAGGATAACGGCTGTGTATATAATGCTCGGTCTCCCAAATCACCTCCTCGACCGGCTGACCCCTCCACTGAACCTTCACAGAAACAATATTCTTCGACTCAGCTTTCGAACCTGCCTATCTAAGATCGCCACCGGCTCCTCAACATAAGATAAATCCTTGTCTAACTGGACTAAGGTAAAATCCAATACGTAAGACAGATCGTCGTGATACTTCCGGAGCATAGAAACATGGAATACTAGATGAACTCCTACTAGACTGGGAGGCAAGTCAAGCTCATAAGCAACCTCCCCAACACGTTGCAACACCTCAAATGGACAGATAAAACTCAGGCTCACCTTGCCCTTCTTTATGAACCTCATAACACCCTTCATGGGTGAAACCCGGAGCAAGACCCGCTCTCCAACCATGAATGCAACATCGTGAACCTTCCGATCCATATAACACTTCTGTCTGGACTGGGCTGTACGTAGTCTGTCCTGAATCACCCTAACCTTCTCCAGAGCATCCTAAACCAAGTCTGTACCTAACAATCTAGCCTCGTCCAGCTCGAACCAACCCACTGGAGACCTACACCACCTACCATACAGAGCCTTATATAGTGCCATCTGGATGATCGACTGGTAACTGTTATTGTAAGAAAACTCCGCTAGAGGCAAGAACTGATCCCACGAACCACCAAACGCCATCACACACGCACGGAGCATATCCTCTAATATCTGAATAGTGTGCTCGGACTGTCCATCCGTCTGAGGGTGAAAGGTTATGCTCAACTCCACTCGAGTACCCAACTCATGATGTACAGCCCTACAGAACCATGATGTAAACTGCGTACCCCAGTCAGAAATGATAGATACTGGTATGCCATGAAGATTAACGATCTCACAGATATACACTCGAGACAGCTGCTCGGAAGAATAGGTAGTCATCATAAGAATGAAATGAGCTGACTTGGTCAGCCGGTCCACAGTCACCCAAACTGCATCAAAATTTTGCTGAGTCCGTGGAAGCCCAACAATGAAATCCATAGTGATCCGCTTCCATTTCCACTACGGAATCTCTAACTTCTGAAGAAACCCACCTGGTCGCTGATGCTCATATTTCACCTGCTGGTAATTTAGGCACCGAGCTACATACTCCACTATGTCCTTCTTCATTCTCCTCCACCAGTAATGCTATCTCAAGTCCTGTTACATCTCCGCGGCACCTAGATGAATAGAATACAGCGAACTGTGAGCCTCCTAGAGAATACACTCATGCAAACCATCTACATTGGGCACACATAGCCTGCCCTGCATCCTCAATGCACCATCATTCCCAATAGTGACCTCCTTAGCATCACTGTGTTGGACCATGTCCTTAAGGACAAGTATATAGGGGTTATCATACTGATGCTCCCTAATACAATCATAAAGAGAAGGTCGAGAGACCACACAAGACAATACCCGACTAGGCTCAGAAACATCCAATCTAACAAACTAGCTAGCTAAGGCCTGAACATCCAATGCTAATGGACTCTCTGCTGCTGGAAGATATACTAAGCTCTCCAAACTCTCCGCCCGGTGACTCACGTCTTAGGCCACCACATTGGCCTTCCCGGGATGGTACAAAATGATGATATCATAGTCCTTAACAAGCTCCAACCACCACCACTGACGCAAGTTAAGATCCTTCTGCTTGAACAGATGTTGCAAACTCTGATGATCAATGTAAATCTCACAATGGACCTCATACAAATAGTGCCTCCAAATCTTCAAGGTGTGAACAATAGCTGCTAACTCAAGGCCGTGGACAGGATAGTTCTTCTCATGGGGATTCAACTGGCGCGAAGCCCCTGCATCAAAACACACCCAATGCCAATCTGCGAGGCATCACAATAAAGTGTGTTAGAACTAGAAGCTGATGGTAGAACTAGGACTGGAGTTGTGGTCAAAGTAATCTTGAGCTTCTAAAATCTCTCCTCGCACTCCTCCGACCACCTGAAAGGAGCACCCTTTTGGGTCAATTTGGTCAAGGGCGATGCAATAGATGAGAAACCCTCCACAAAACGATGGGAATAGCCTGCCAACCCAAGAAATCTCTGAATCTCCGTGACTGAGGGCAGTCTGGGCCAACTATGCACCGCCTCTATCTTCTTCAGATCCACCTAAATACCTTCACTAGACACCACGTTCCCTAAGAACGCCACCAAATTGAGCCAAAACTCACACTTGGAAAACTTTGCATAAAGCTTCTCCTCCTTCAATCGCTGTAACACAATCCTCACATACTGAGCATGTTACTCCTGGCTACGAGAGTACACCAGGATGTCATCAATGAATACAATAACGAATGAGTCCAGATAAGGCTGAAACAAATTGTTCATCAAATGCATTAACGCTGCTGGGAAATTGGTCACCCCAAAAGACATCACAAGGAGATCATAATGGCCATATCGGGTGTCTTAAGAATATTCGAATCCCGAATCTTCAGCTGGTTATACCTTGACCTCAAATCAATCTTGGAAAACACCCTCGCTCCCTGAATCTGGTCAAATAGATCATCAATACGTGGAAAAGGTTACGTGTTCTTGACTGTGACCTTGTTCAACTGTCTGTAATCAATGCACATCCTCATAGTACCATCCTTCTTCTTTACAAATAGAACCGGTGCACCCCAAGGTGACAAGCTAGGCCGAATAAACCCCTTGCCAACGAGTTCCTGAAGTTGTTCCTTCAACTCATTTAACTATATCGGTGACATATGATATGATGGAATAGAAATGGGCTGAGTGTCCGGCACCAAATAAATACCAAAGTCAATATCCCTATCAGGTGGAATGCCCGGAAGGTCTGCAAGAAAGACATCCAGAAACTTACACACCACAGAGGCCTCTGCACTAACATCCCTCACAAAGGCAAGATAAGATAGACAACCTTTCTCAACCATCCGCTGAGCTTTCAAGTATGAAATCACTCTACTGGGAACATAGTCTGTAGAACCGCTCCAATCAACCCTTGGCAACCCCGACATCGCCAACATCATGGTCTTAGCGTGATAATCTAGAATAGCATGGCATGGAGATAGCCAATCCATACCCAAAATCACGTCAAAATCGACCATACTAAGCAATAATAGATCTACTCTAGTCTCCAAACTCCTAATAGTCACCACACATGTATATCCACGGTCCACAATGATAGTATCGCCCACTGGAGTGGATACATGATAGATGAAACTAGAGACTCACGGGGCATATCCAGAAAATGAGTCAAATACGAGGACACATATGAATAAGTGGAACCAGGTTCAAATAATACAGAGGAATCTCTGTGGCAAACTGAGACAATACCTATAATCATAGCATCTAAAGAAATGGCATCTGGTCTGGCAGGGAGAGCATAGAAACGGTCCTGGCTGCCCCCTGACCAGCCTCCCCCTCTCGGGAGATCCCTAGCTGACTGAACTCCACCACTATATGGCTAGGCGGGTGGTGAAGCAAATGGTGCTAAAGTTGGAGAATGACTCCTCTGATAAGATGAACCTCCTGAAAGGCGGGGACAATACCTCTTGATATGACCCAAATCTCCACACTCAAAGCAACCTCTCCCTACGAATGGCGGTGGGAACTGAAGGGAATCCTGAGCACCGAAATAACTACCAGAAGGTCCTGACGCAGGTGAACCCTGGGCTCATGGTGCATGAGACGAACTCTGAGCTGGTAGTGCATCGAATGACGACTAGCCCTGATGATAATTGTGTAACCCATGACTAGATGATGCACCACGGTGAGCTGGGAAAGCCGTCAGAGCATGTCTGAATGGACGACCCCTACAGCGCTGGAACTGACCCCCAGAAAGAACACCGCCAAATCTACCCTGACCACGAGGCCTCTTGGCCTCCCTCTCAACCTGCTACTGTCTGCGAACCATCTTAATCTGATGATCAATGTAGACAACCTCATCAAAACTAGCACCAGACATAAGCAATCACAGATGAAAAGTGAGGCTATCTATGAACCTCCTAATCCTCTCCCTGTCTGTGGTAGCCAACCAAATAGCATGTCGTGCCAACTCCGAAAACCTCATCGCATATTGTGTCATGAATATATCACCCTAACGAAGCTGCTCAAACTGCCTGCGCAACTCCTCTCTACGGGACTAAGGCACAAGCTTATCCAAAAAAGAATGAAGAACTGCTGCCAGGTAAGGGGTGTTGTGCCGACCGGCCTACGCCTCTCGTTAGCCTCCCACCAACTGAATGTAGCCCCAGAGAACTAAAAAGTAGTGAACGAGACCCCACTGGTCTCCAGAATAGATGTTGTATGGAGTATCCTCTAACACATGTCCAAGAAGCCCTATGCATCCTCTCCCTCTGCAACACTTAATGATGTAGGCTGGAGTCTCCCAAACCTCTCCAATCTACGCTGCTCATCCTCAGGCATAGCAGAAACCACATAGTCATGAGTAGCTGCAACCGGCTGGGCTGGTGGTGCCCCCGGTGTTTGGAGTCCCTGTACTACCTTCTCAGGTGTGTGAGTGGTGGGAGTCTGAGTGCCTCCCCCGACCTGAGAAGTGGATGCTTCCATCAAAACAGAGACCGCCTGAGCAAGGCCTATGCACACGGTCAGAATCTGAGCTAGGGCTTCCTAAAGGCCAAGAATCACTATGGGTATAGGTGATGCCTGAGCTGGTGCATTAACAACTGGAATCTGGTCCTAATTTAGGGAAGCTGGTGGATCTGCAGGTACTGCCCCAGCTGTTGTACGGGCTGCACCTCTGCCCCTACCTCGGCCGCTACCGTGACCTCGGCCTCTCATGGCCCTGGCTGGTGGTACTAGTGGCTGTCCATCCTGCCCAGTGGTACGAGTCCTCACCATTTGTTAGAGAATGAAACAACAGATGTTTACATACTAGAATCAACAGATTCGCACGATAAGAATTCAAGAATGTGGAGTTTCCTATGGGTTTTGCAGCCTCTCGAAGATAAGTACAGACATCTCCGTACCGATCTACAAGACTCTACTAAACCTGCTAATGACTCGTGAGACCTATGTAACCTAGGCTCAGATACCAACTTGTCACGACCCAAAAACGACTGTCATGATGGCGCCTACCATGGAACTAGGCAAGCCTCAACTCAACATTTCCAACACAGTAAAACAATTTTTAGAAATAACAGCGAAGAGATTTAACATTAAAAGAAAAACCCTTTTCAAAGAGAATTTAACCAAAACACGGTACAATCCATCCCAAACCGGGGTGTCACTGAGTACACGAGCGTCTGAATAGCCAGTCTAATAAAAATAGTGTCTAGAAAGATAATAGTGAAAGTGCAGAAAGACTAAGGAAGGGAAATCAAGGCCCGCGAGCGCCCTGCAGCTACCTCGATAGTCCCTGAACTCTGATGCCTCAATCAGCAGCCGCCGCCGTGACCAAAACTACCTGGATCTGCAAACAAGGTGCAGGGAGTAACGTGAGTACATCCAACTCAGTAAGTAACAAGTCCAAACTTTGGACTGAAAGGTAGTGACGAACTCAACTGGTATAAATAAAATGGAATATAATTGTGCAGAAACGTAGACATGTTCTTAAGTCAAATAAGCAACTCAAAACAGTAAAGTAAAGCATATCCGGACAGTGTAATGAATATAATCTCTACATGCCAGTGCACAAACTATAAGGGATGCACAATGCTGTCAGTCTCAAGTGCTCACACTCTCGATATCTCAACCACTCGGTACTGTATATGGCCCACACGACCCAGGGAATATCCATCCCGAAATATATACAATGCTGAACATAGGTCACCCAGTACCGAGGAAAAGGCCAATCGGCCCTGTGGAGAAGATCCATATCCAGGTATCAAGTACTTCGGACAAGATCCATGTCCAGGGAAAATCCATCCCTCAATAATATCAACCACGCTCACTGGGGGTGTGTTACAGACTTCAGAGAGGCATTTACAACCCAAGCGCTATCATAACATCAATATATCTGTTGCGGCATGCAGCCGATCCCATATTTGTCACTCACAATTGGCTCTCGGCCTCACTCAGTCATCAATATATCCAGTCTCACTCATGGGCCCAAAATATCATGAAACTAGCCCGAAACAGTAATATGAGGATTCAATATATAGCAACTAAGGCTAGTATATGACATGAAATGTATGTATATGACTGAGTACGGAATATCAGTAAAAGCAGTAAAGTGACAGTAAGAAACGACTACTTGGGGTCTCAACAGTATCGACAATAAGCCTAAACATGATGTCTAACATGATTGACCGCTCAATTACATTATCACATGCTAGAAACACGGGTATCAGCAATGTATTATCACTACGCAGTGCCATGGAGTCACCTAGGCCACAATTCTCACGGTGCACGCCCGCACGCCCATCACTTGGCATGTGCATCACCTCAATACCAATCATATAGTACATATTTCGGGGTTTCAAACCCTCAGAACCAAGTTTGAAAGAGTTACTTACCCCAAGTGCGCAAAAATCCTACTCCGAAATGCCCTTGCCTCTCAAATCGGTCTCTAAATGCCCCGAATCTAGCCACAAGAAATACGAGGTGATCAATGTAGTCAAAAGGAATATATTCCACAAAGAAAACATGAAATTCTACCCAAAATCCGATAACAAAATTCCATTCAAAACCTCAAAATTCTAACTCAAGAGTTCTTCCTCTTTTTCCCTAATTTCTCACCCCAAATCACAAATTAGATGAAAAAATTAAAGATGAAATCATGGGATTTAACCAAAACCAAGTAGGAATCACTTACCCCAATCAACTCCACAAAATCCCTTCAAGAATCGCCCAATTCCGTGTTCTCTAGCTCAAAATATGAAAAAATGGGTTCAAACCCTCATTTTGAAATTAATACTGTCAGCCCAGATTTCCCTCATCGCGAACGCAACCGTCCTCTCGCGTTTGCGTATTCCAACTCACACTGCCTCCCACTTAAATCTTCGTGAACATGATCAACACTTTGCAAACGCGGACTATACCTCGCGTACGCGTAGACCAGGGACTTGGGGTCCCCAGCTGCCTCACTTCTCTTCGTGAACGCGACACCACTCACGCATTCACGATGCACACGCATACCAAACCTTCATGTTCGTGTTCGCATCCTCTTCTTCGCGAACACGAAGAACAAAATCTTCCCAGCTCACACTAACCCTTCGTGAACTCGAGGCTCCTCTCGCGAATGCGTAAGTGGAAACCAGAAAATATACACCAACAGATATCAGCCATTAACCAAAGTCCAAAAATGATCTATTAACCACCCAAAACTCACCCAAGGCCCCCGGGACCTCAACCAAACATACCATAAAGTCCCAAAACACTATTCGAACCTACTCAAATCCTCAAACTACCTCAAATAACATCAAAAATACGAATCACTCTCCAATCCAAACTTAATGAACTTCAAAATTTCTAAATTCTACAACGATGCCGAATCATACCAAACCACGTCTGATTGACCTCAAATTTTGTACAAAAGTCATATTCAACATTACGGACCTACGCCAACATCCAGAATCAAAATTCAACCCCGATATCAAAAAGTAAACCACCGGCCAAACTCCCCAAAAATTCGACTTTCGCCATTTCAAGCCTAAATTAGCTACAGACCTCAAATTCACAGTCCGGACACGTTCCTAAGCCCAAAAGTACCCAACGAAGCTAACAGAACCGATGGAACTCCATTCCGGATTCGTCTTCACACATATCTGACTATGGTCAAAATCCTAAAACTTGGGCTTCTGTTTTAGGGACTAAGTGTCCGAAACCAAAAACAAGACCTCCCGACGAGTCACATAAGCAGAAACAGATATGGGGAAAACAGTAAATAGGGGATCATGGCTAATAGACTCAAAATGATCGACCGGGTCATTACATTTAATAAAATTACCAAAATTAATATAGTCACTTGCTTGACTTCTTTGAACTTTTTTGGGATTCCATTTAATATTTTAGTATAAAGAGATAGTATTTTTATTGGTACAGGTTAACTAAATAACATAAATTAATCAAAATTCAACTATCCAATAAAATGCACACCGTTGTGGTTTTTATACGGCGAGTGATAGATTTACATCAAAGGTGGTAATGCACCATGAGTTTTAAATCTTAGGTCCATCTCTGTCTGTGTCGCCCTTTTGATGTCAAGGCTTCAGCCTTGTCTTGCTGTCAGATATACATGTGGCACTTTTTATTGATTCTTGCTTGTGTTTCAAAGTTATGAGTCTCTATTAGTATACATTTTTAGTTTAAATATCAAAATATAAAATATGCATATATAGTAAGTTTTAGTTTTAGTTATTTATCCTCGAGTCAGATGATAGCTAGCTTTAGAATATGAAAACTCGTTGAGGAAAATTATAAATTAATTACATGTTATTATTTATATTAGTGGTATTATTAAATTTTTAAGCTCTTCTCCAAGTTGTCATAATTATTTCTCCCTCCGTTCCAATTTATGTGAACCTCTTTGACTGGGCACATAGTTTAATAAAAAATGAAGACTTTGAAATTTGTGGTCCTAAACAAATCAAAAAGGGGTCCAAAAAATTTGTGTGGTCATAAAAGCTTCTCATTAAGGGTAGTATTGAAAGTTTAAGCTAAATTGTTTCCAAATTTAAAAATGGGTCATTCTCTTTGGAACAGACCAAAAAGGAAATAGGTTCACATAAACTAGAACAGAGAGAGTAAATTATTTCATTTGATTGGTTTATCTATATAAACAGAAAAGAAGAATAACCTAACTCGAAAAGGTTCAAAATATGGTTAATCCAAACCCAAAATAGTTAGTACCCGGAACCTCCAAATTCTAGATCTGTCTCTGAATGTACTAGTAGTTGATTGTTCTTGTTGCTATGTACTAAGGATTGAGTGATAAAATCATTTTTCATTTACTACTTAATATATTGGTGAGCACCATTTTAACCACTTCCTTAACCTATGGCCTCATCAATCTTTCATGATGTCATGCATGGGCTGCTTTCCGATCTTGCCCCATGACTCCTTAGTTGTGCCCCATAGCACCCGAAGAAACCTCTTTGCGCCGAGTGTAAGGGAGGATGTTCCCGTGGTCTTGGCTGCACCAAGCAACAAGTGCGCATATGCCTATGTTGCCCCATCGATAGTCCGCGCCCATGCCCAACAACAGGCGATGCTCAAAAGCGCCCGTCAGCACGCAACACCAGCCCGCATCTTGCGCCTACAAGCAGATGCACCATAGCTAGCACAAACGCTCATGTCCTACGCACATTAATGCTAGTGACAAGGACGCCGCCCTTACAACTGTCGGCCGCTGGACCAGCTTTTCTTTGTATAAGCCTAGGTCTCTTCCCATGTAAATATAAAGTAGTTTTACTTCTTGTATTTGCATTATGATTTTCTAGCTTATTTATGTCTACTCCTATAACTTAAGTTTTTATTTTTATGACATATATAAGGAAGGTATAGTCGTAGAAGTTTTTTGTAAGCAATCAAATCTCTGCATTAGTGTCTCCTCCCCTCCTGGCACCATGTTGGTTTTCTTTCAATCATTGTTCTCTGTTAATACAAGCAAGCTTTCATTCGGTTCTCTCGTTACAAATTGTGAACCTGACATTAGCTTTCCTGCACGGCACTGACAGTCTAGTCTAGCATGCGGAGGGGTCCTTCTACTGGCAAAAAGTAATCACACGGAAGTCGGTTGCATTGCCTTACGTCGCCCTTCCCATGTATCTTAGGAATGCACCGCACAACAATACCCAAGTCAAACGTGTGATATGGATATTTTAAAAAAAATTATTTTCTGCGTACAGTTTTTTAAAAAAAATATTCTAATATTTAGCAGCAAAAGCGCATGCACACGAAAAGTGTGATACGTCAAGAACGTCTAATTTCTTCACAATACATCAGATATTTAACGACGTACTTTTCTAGTCTAGGATACACGGAAACTTCAGTATTTCTCTTTGAAAGTTTACTTATGACAAAGACTGGACCGAATGAATCGCACACACCGACTGCCATTAAATTCCACTTTTAAAGAACTAATAAGAATACCACAAAAGATGAAGCAACTATCCATGCATGGTTGCTGAGTAGCGGTGTTTTGCTTCCTAGTTCTCTGTCTCCCTAAATAAGACTCCCCTTATGTGTCTTTACTATTTTATGACTTGCAGAGATGGTTAGTTTGGGATTTGGAAGGTTTCCGATTGAAATCAGAACACTTGGTCCCTTAAGGTTGGCTAAAAAGGCTAAGTTTGACCTTGGTCAATATTTTGAGTAAACGACCTCGGAACCCGGATTTGACGGTTCCAATAGGTTCGTATGATGAATTTGGACTTGGGCGTATGTTCGGATCGAGTTTTGGATGACCCGGGAGCATTTCGGAGTTTAATAGTGAAAAATTGCCTTATTAAAGGTTTTAGAGTTCTTTAAAATTGGTTTGGAGTAGGTTCTAGTGTTATCAATATCCGTTTGGGATTCCGAGCATGTGAATAGTTCCGTATAGTGATTTAAGACTTGCACGCAAAATTTAGAATCATTCCGAGTGGTTTAGGCATGATTCGACGCGTTTGGAGCTAATTAGAAACTTGAAATTCATAAATTGGTTCAATTTGGTAATAGGGTGTGATTCTTAGTTTCGTTTTTATTTTATGCATTTTGAGAGTTCGAGGAGGTCTGTATTATATGTAGGGACTTGTTGGTTTGTTTGGACGGGGTCCCGAGTGGCTCGGGTGTGTTTCGGACCACGCAGAGCTGAGTTGGAAAAACCAAAATTTCCAGTTCTGGTTTCCTTCTTCGCGAACGTGGAAGGACCCTCGCATTCACGATGAAGGATTTGGAAAGATGAGTGATTGTTCTTCGCGTTCATGGGTAGGGAGTAGCACTCACGAAGTTTTTAGATCCTAGACCTACGCGTTCGCCAAAGCCCTCTCGCGTTCGCGTAGAAGGATTTTGGGCCAAGGGTCTAAGAGTCATTATTCTTCATGTTCGCGAGGGGCTTATCGCATTCGCGATGCTTGGGCTTCGTGATCGTGAGGACCCTGTCGTGTACATGAAGAGGAACTTGAGTTCCTGGGCAGACTTTGCCTTCGCGAAGAAGGGGGCAACTGTGCTGGGCAGAACATTTTAAAAATGGAACTCGGCCATATTTTAGCACATTTACTGCATTTTTGGGCGATATTAGAGCTCCTTGAGAGGGGTATTCATGTAAAAACTTGGAGGTAAGTAAATTCAACCTATTTTGAGATAAATACATATATTATGGGTAGATTTTAACATGTAAATTGTGAAAAATCATGGGTCTAGATGAAAAACCTAGGTTTTGATAAAAATAAGATTTTAACCACGAAAATGGTTATGGAATGAGATGAAAATTGTATACTTGATTTCTTAAGGTTATGGGTAATGATCTCCTTCGAACATTTCCGGAATCCGGGCACGTGGGCCTGGGGTGAAGTTTAGAAATCTTCCAAATTTAGGTTGGGTAATTACTCTAATAGTTAAATTATGAACTTTTGATCATGTATTAATTAAATTATATAATGTTTGACTAGTTTCGGATTTTTCGGCACCGAGTTGAGGCTTTAGAGTGAAATTGTAAAAGGGAAGTGAGCTTTGAGACGAGGTAAGTCTCTTATCTAACCTTGTAATAGGGAATTTTCCCCATAGGTGATTCAAATTAATGTTGCTTCTAATTATGGGGGGCTACGTACGTACGAAGTGATGTTAGTCCGTACGAAGCTACTAATTATGCTTGTGTCCAGGTAGTTTTAGGACCCAGATCATGAACTACTTGAAATGTGTGCACCTAACTTGTTAATTTAAAGTGCCTAAATTATATTAGAGCTTGTTAAATAAAAGGGTGAAAGACCGTTAATGGAAATTGTATTGCAATGTGTATTAGCCTTAATAATGATTAAGTAAAATGCTTATAAAGTATCCTCTCTTCTTGTGGAGCGGGACGAATGCCTAGGCAGTAGATAGATGCATCTATGGTTCGTGTCGCTCGACCCTCGGCAGTGTACACATTATTCTGGATCGGGTCATACGACCTAGGCATAAATCATGCTTAATAATAATACTTGGTGCCTTGATATTATGTGGTGGCTTGTAAGGTTATAGCTTGTAAGGAAAGTGACTTATTTGGAATTATAAAAATTGTGAAAGAGTTATTTGCTCGTGCTTGTTAATGAATTTCTGTATTATTTACATAACCCATATTTATTTAAAATTTCTATATTAATAATATTAGCCCTAGTAAGTGTCGAAGTCGACCCCTCGTTACTACTTCTTCGAGGTTAGACTTGATATTTACTGGGTACATGTTGTTTATGTACTCACGCTACACTTCTACACCGATAGTGCAGGATCTGAGGCAGGTGCATCAGGCGGTCCTACAGGCGTCATCCTGGATATCCCGAGGTTTAGTGGTGAGCTGCTTCTTGAGCCGTTCTGTAGCCCCTAGAGTCTCTCTTTTGTATTTATATTCTGTGTACTTTATATTCAGATAGTGGTTAGATTTTTGTATAATATACTAGATGCTCATACACTTGTGACACCAGATCTTGGCACACACCAGTACATTTATGGTTTTAGAGTATTACTATGGTTATGATTGCACTTAGCTGCTTTCGTTTTATTTATTTAAACCTGTTATTTCTTAAATATTTTAATTAAGGAAATTTTAATTACTTGGAAATTTATTAAAAGAGAAATAATCTTTCTAATTCACTAGTTGGCTTGCCTTGCGGTAACGTTGGGTGTAATCACGACCTATAGGGAAAATTAGGTTGCGACAACATGGTATTAGAGCACTAGACTCACGTAGGTCTCACAAGTTATGAGCAGGCCTAATAAAGTCTTGCGGATCAGTGTGGAGACGTCTGTACTTATCTTCAAGAGGCTAGAGGGTGTTATGAAACTACCCTTCTTCATTTTCTATCGTACAGTTGATGTGGTACTAAGTATCGATCTCTTTTTCTCTCACAGATGATGAGAACACACTCTACGGATGTTCCATACCAGGGAAGAGTTTCTCCCCTTGTTGCTCGGGGCCGAGGGACGGCTCCAGCCCGTAGTAGAGGACGAGGACGTCCCAGAGTTGCTCCCTCTATGCCACCAGCAGATTCAATAGAGGATCCCATTATTGAGGAACAGGGCGAGGTGCCCGTAGCAGAGCCAGCCCCGGTAGATTTCATGTTTGCACCGGGATTCCAGGAGTTCATGGGCCGTATACTACGGTTAATGGATACTATGACTCGGGCTGGTTTATTTCCAGCGGACCCAGCCACATCTCAGGCAGGAGGGGGGCACAGACCCCTACTGCTCAGGCTCTAGGGCATGCAGCTACCATATATCAGACCCAGGGTGCACTACCTGTGGGCGGAGCTCAGCCAGTTGCAGTAGTTATACTTGAGCCCGGACTTACTGCGGTCGGCGATCCGCATAAGCTATTAGCCAGATGGACCTGGCTTCATCCTCCTGCTATCGGAGATGAGAGACATAAGGACCCCCGTGATTTAATTGATCAGTGCAGTTATAGTTTACACAACATGAGGATATTAGAGTCCCACAGTGTGGACTTCACCACCTTTTAGTTGGAGGGCAGGGCCGGTAGATGGTGGCAGTCATATCTTCTCGGCAAACCAGCAGGTTCTCCTCCCATGACTTGGGATCAGTTCACACTCCTCTTCTTGGACCGATACATTCCACCCTCCCAGAGGGAAGAGTTGCAGTTTCAGTTCGAGCAACTTCAGTAGGGCCAGATGTCCGTGACTGACTACGAGGCGAGATTCTCTCAGTTGTCTTGCCATGCACTTATGATGATTCATATCGATGTAGAGAGAGTGCAAAGGGTTGTCGCCGATTTGCACTCAGATATCAAGGTCGCCATGGATTTAGAGGTGGAGATGGGGACTTCATATGAGATAGTTATGGAGGTAGCTCAGAGGATTGAGGGTGTTCGTCAGCTGAGATGAGGGCAGGCAGCAAGGGACAAGCGGTTCCGATATTCTAGTTAATTCAATAATGCCCCGACTAGGGATAGGGGTCAGTCTAGCAGGCATGTATATCCGGCATCGTCGCCTCCTCAGGGTGCTCTAGTGCAGCCTTATTTCAGTGCTATGCCAGAGAGTTCCTATCGCCCACCTGTTATCTAGGGTTCCTCCAGTGAGTATTCAGGCCATCAGGGTCAGACTTCAGGTTAGCAGTCCACCGTACTGAGAGGTTGTTTCGAGTGCGGAGATTTTAGTCATGTGCAGAGATTATGCCCCAGGCTTCGGGGAAAAATAGTGTAGCAGGTTCAGTAGTCTTTGATTTCAGCACCAGCCGCCCCACCAGCCGTCCGGCTGCCCATAGGCGGGAGCCAATTGAGTAGGGGTCATCCTAGAGGTGGAGGCCAGTCAAGTGGTGCTCTAGCTAGGTTATATGCTTTTCCAACTAGACTATATGCAGTGGCCTCAGATGCCGTGATCATAGGTATTACTTTTGTATGCGGTAGAGATGCCTCAGTATTATTTTATCCAAGGTCTACACATTCATAGAGGAGTGCGAGGGTATTAAGGTTGATCCCAAGAAGATCAAGGCAGTTTAGAGTTGGCATCGTCCAACCACAGCGACTAAGATTAGGAGCTTCCTAGGGTTAGCAGGTTATTATTATCGGTTTGTGGAGGGGTTTTCATATATTGCAACACCTTTGACTAGATTGACCCAGAAAGGTGTTCCGTTCTGATGGTCCGATGATGGTTAGGTGATCTTTCAGAAGCTCAAGACCGCATTGACTTCAGCACCAATGTTAGTTTTGCCTTTCATTTCAGGGATGTATACTAGGTATTGCGACACTTCACGCGTTAGTTTGGGTTGTGTATTGATGCAGGAGGGGAAAATTATTGCTCATGCTTCACGTCAGCTGAAGCCCCATGAGAAGAATTACCCTGTACACGACCTCGAGTTGGCCGTGATTGTTCATGCTCTTAAGATCTGGAGGCATTATCTTTGTGGAGTGTCCTTTGAGATTTAAACTGATCATCACAGCTTACAGTATTTGTTCAAGCAAAGGGATCTCAGTTTGAGACAGCGCAAGTGGCTTGAGTTACTAAAAGATTATGATATTACCATCCTTTATCACCCGGACAAGGCAAATGTAGTGGTAGATGCCTTGAGCAGAAAGGCGGAGAGTATGGGTAGTTTGGCATATATTTCAGTAGAGGAGAGCCCACTAGCTTTGGACATCCAGTCCTTGGCTAACAGACTGGTGAGTTTGGATATTTCAGAGCCCAACCGAGTTCTCGCATGCGTCGTTGCCCAGTCTTCACTATTTGAGCAGATCAAGGATTGATAGTTTGATGATCTACACTTGTTGGTTCTCAGAGAGACGATACTACAGGGGTGGTGCCAAGGAGGTTACTATCGGTGAGAATGGTGTTTTGCGACTCCAGGGTCACCTATGTGTCCATAATGTTGACGGCTTGAGGGAAAAGATACTAGTGGAGGCACACAATTCTGGTTATTCTATTCATCCAGGTGCTACGAAGATGTATCACGACCTGAGGCAGCATTATTGGTGGCGACGAATGAAGAAGGACATAGTTTAGTATGTTGCAAGGTGTCTAAATTATCAGCAGGTTAAGTATGAGCATCAAAGGCCAGGTGGTCTACTTCAGCAGATGACTATACCTGAGTGGAAATGGGAGCACATTACTATGGACTTCGTTTTTGGGTTGCCGCGGACCTTGGAGAAGTTTGATGCAGTTTAGGTCATTGTCGGTAGGTTGACCAAGTCGGCACATTTCATTTGGGTTGTGACCACATACACCTCAGAGAGGTTAGCCCAGATTTATATTCAAGAGATTGTTCGATTGCATGGTGTACTTGTTTCCATTATATCAGATAGAGGCCCCCAGTTTACTTCGCATTTTTGGAGAGCAGTACAGAGTGAGTTGGGGACTCGTGTAGAACTCAGCACAGACATTCATCCACAAACCGACGGGCAGTCGGAGAGGACAATCCAGATTTTTGAAGATATATTCAGGGCTTGTGTGATTGACTTTGGAGGGCAGTGGGATCGATTCTCACCTTTGGTCGAGTTTTTATACAACAAGAGTAATCAGCCCAGCATCGAGATTGCTCCATTTGACGCTTTATATGTTCGACGATGTCGTTCACCCATCAGATGATTTGAGCCCGGCGGGGCAAAATTATATGGCACTGATTTGGTGAAGGATGCCTTGGAAGAGGTAAAGTTGATTCAAGAACGACTTCACACAGCACATTCCATACAGAAGAGTTACGCGGAACAGAAGGCGTCCGACTTATCATTTATGGTGGCGAGAAAGTTCTCTTGAAGGTCTCGCTGATGAAGGGAATCATGAGGTTCGGGATGAAGGGCAAGTTAAGCCCAAGGTTTATAGGTCTCTTTGAGGTGTTGAGGCGAGTTGGGGAAGTTGCTTATTAGCTTGCCTTGCTTCCCAATCTATCGGGAGTTCATCTGGTTTTCCACGTGTCTATGCCTTGAAGGTATCATGTCGACAGGTCGCACGTGTTAGACTTCAGTACGGTTCAGCTAGATGAGAGCTTGGGTTATGAGGAGGAGCCAGTTGCCATTATTGATATGGCATGTTCGCTAGTTGAGGTCCAAGAAGATTTCTGCGGCAAAATTTTAGTGGAGGGGACAACCAGTCAAAGAATCGACTTGGGAAGTCGAGGAGGACATGTGGAGCAGATGTCCACACTTATTCAACACTCCAGGTATTATTCTAGACTCGTTCGAGGACGAACGCCGGTTTAAGAAGTGGAGAATGTAACGACCCGATCGGCCGTTTTGCTTTTAGATCTTCGTCTCCCTAAATAAGACTCCCTGTATGTGATTTTACTGTTTTATGACTTGCGGGGATTGTAGTTTGGGATTTGGAAGGTTTCGGGTTGAAATCGTAACACTTGCTTCCTTAAAGTTGGCTAAACAGGTTAAGCTTAACCTTGGTTAACATTTTGATTAAACGATCTCGAAACCGGGATTCAATGGTTCCAATTGATTTGTATGATGATTTAGGACTTGGGCGTATGTTCAAATGGGGTTTTGGATGAACCGGTAGCGTTTCGGTGCTTAATAGTGAAAATTGCCTTATTGAAGGTTTTAGAGTACTTTAAATCTGGTTTGGAGTAGGTTTTTTTGTTATCGAGGTCCGTTTGGGATTCCGAGTCTTGAAATAGTTCCATAGAGTAATTTAAGACTTTCACGCAAAATTTGGTATCATTCTGAGTGGTTTAGGCATATCGTCGCGTTTGGAGCTAATTGGAAACTTGAAATTCATAAATTGGTTCAATTTCGTTATGGGATGTGATTCTTAGTTTCATTGTTATTTTATGTGTTTTGAGAGTTTGAGCAGGTCTGTATTATCTTTATGGACTTGTTGGTGCATTTGGATAGGGTCCCTAATGGCTCGGGTGTATTTCGGACCACCCGGAGCTGAGTTGGAAAACCCAGAATTTCCAGTTCTAGTTTCCTTCTCCGCGAACGCAGAAGGACCCTCGTGTTCACAATGAAGGATTTGAGAAGCTGGGTGATTGTCCTTCCCGTTCGCAGGTAGGGAGTTGCGTTCGCGAAGCTTTGAGATCCCAGGACTACGAGTTCCCAAAGGCCATCTCGCATTCACGTAGAGGGATTTTGGGCCAAGAGTCTGAGGGTCGTTACTCTTCGCGTTCACGGTGGGCTTATCGCATTATCGGCTTGGGATGACCTAGCCTTCGTGATCGCGAGGACCTTGTCGCGTTCACGAAGAGGAACTTGAGTGTCTGGGCATACTTTGCCTTGGCGAACACGAGGCCCTTACCGCGTTCGCGAAGAAGGTGGCAACTGTGTTGAGCAGAATGTTTTCAAATGGGACTCGGCCATTTTTAGCCCATTTACTGCATTTTTGGGCGATTTTGGAGCTTCTTGAGAGGGGTATTAACCTAGCAACTTGGAAGTCAGTAAATTCAACCTATTGTGAGATAAATACATAAATTATAGGTAGATTGTAACATGTAAATTGTGAAAAATCATGGGTTTAGATGAAAAACCTAAGTTTTGATAAAAATGAGATTTCAACCACGAAAATTTTATGGAATGAGATGAAAATTGTATACTTGAGTTCTAAAGGTTATGGGTAACGATTTCCTTCTAATATTTCCAGAATGCGGGCACCTGGGCTCGGGATGAATTGTAGAAATCTTCCAAATTTGGGTTGGGTAATTATTCTAATAGTTAACTTATGAAATTTTGAGCATGTATTAATTAAATTATATAATGTTTAACTAGTTTCGGATTTTTTGGCACCGAATTGAGGCTTTAGGCCAAAATTGTAACCGGGAAGTCAGTTTTGAGACGAGGTAAGTCTCTTGTCTAACCTTGTTAGAGGGAAGTTTCCCCATAAGTGATTCAAATTAATGCTGCTTCTAATTGTGGGGGGCTACGTACGTACGAAGTGATGAGATTTTGTACGTAGCTACTAGTTATGCTTGTGTCCGCGTAGTTTTAGGACCCAATTCATTTACTTGTTAATTTACAGTGCCTAAATTGTATTAGAGCTTGTTAAATAAAAGGATGAAAGACCGTTAATGGAAATTGTATTGCAATGTGTATTAGCCTTAATAATGATTAAGTCAAATGTTTATAAAGTATCCTCTCTTTTGTGGAGCGGGCCAAACGCCTCGGCAGTAGATAGATGTATCTACGGTTCGTGCCTCTTGACCCTTGGCAGTGTACATATTTTTCTAGATCGGGCCGTATGACCTCGACATAAATCGTGCTTAATAACAATACTTGGTGCCTTGATATTTTTTGGTGGCTTGTAAGGTTACATCTTGTAAGGAAAGCGATTTTTTTGGAATTATGAAATTGTAAAACAATTATTTGTTCCTGCTTGTTAATGAATTTCTTTATTATTTACATAACCCATATTTATTTAAAATTTCTATCTTAATATTATTAGCCCTTAGTAAGTGTCAAAGTCGACCCCCCGTAACTACTTTTTTGAGGTTAGACTTGATATTTACTGGGTACATGTTGTTTATGTACTCACTCTACACTTCTGCACCGACAGTGCAGGATCTGAGGCAGGTGCATCAGGCGGTCCTACCGGCGCGCATCCTAGATATCCCGAGGTTTAGTGGTGAGCTGCTTCCCGAGCCAACAGCAAGCCCCTAGAGTCTCTCTTTTGTATTTATATTATGTCTACTTTATATTCAGACAGTGGTTAGATTTTTGTATAATCTACTAGATGCTCATACACTTGTGACACCATGTCTTGGCACACACTAGTAGATTTGTGGTTTTGGAGTATTACTATTGTTATGATTGCACTCACCTGCTTTCGTTTTATTTATTTAACCTCGTTATTTCTTAAATCTTTTAATTAAGGAAAAATTCAATTACTCGAAAATTTATTAAAAGAGAAATAATTTGTCTAATTCACTAGTTGGCTTGCCTAGCGGCAACGTTGGGCGTCATCACGACCTACATGGGGAAATTGGGTCGTGACAGTAGCAAAATTGTTTTACTCAAAATCATACTTTTTCGAACAAGTTCAAGGTGTAGGCAAATTTGCGACAGATGAAAAATTAAATAATTGGGGTTTATCGGGGAAAATGCTGAGAGCTTCATGGATAAGTGAGAGAATCTGTATGCAAATACATGCAATGCATTAATTTTCATAAACACTGATTGTGGATAAAATTTTACCCTTGTAATACTTATTGTATACGGTAGAAATAGATTTCGGCATTCGTACGATTGATCGGGGTTGAAACATAATGGATCGAAGAAAGACTTTGTAATATCGAGATGGGTTCCGAAGATGGAACGAACAAGCTTCAGATTTCAAGTATAGGTCAAACACCGAGTTCGAAGTCATTATCGAGCTCGGGTCTGAATCGAACTATGATGAGATGATTTTGAGCTTAAGTGGAAGAGGCCAACTGATACCGAGCCTGAATCATCACCTGATCCCGAGTCCACATCAAGCTCTAGAAGCAATACCGACCAACGTCGAGGCCGATCGTGCTCGAGCTCACAGACAAGAGTCGTTGCAAACACACTAAGGGAGAGAATCTCGACGAAAATTAGAGAAAAGCTGATTTATCATGACTTCTCCACTATGTATTTTAATTATATCTAAAGTAGCATCCTCCACTATAAAAAGGATGGCTACATTTTTGTAGAGGGCAGTTTTTTCTTTGTTTACATTGTAATAAAAGCACCATAGACTCCTATATTGCAAAGTTATTCCTTTAAGATTCATATGTTGATTCATCTTGATTAGTCCTAAAAATCATCTTTTTTCTAACCTTGTTTATTTGGTATCCATATTTAAGATTTCTATTTATCCTTATGATTTGTATTAAGCTATACCACATATCCTTAGAACTACGTACAAATTCAACTCTATCCGTTTTTTGGGTAAAGAGTTTGGCGCCCACCGTGGGGATAAGGATAACAGTGGTTATTTAATACAAACCTGCAACACACACCGTTTTATGCTTGTCTTAATAGAGTATCTTTGGCTTCAGATTAGCAAGGACAAACCCCCGATTAATGGCTTTACCTATCGACAACGAAGCCGACCTTCAAGATGAAACCAACAACTTGACACCCAGGGCCAGAAGGCCGCTTGTCGATGTCGGTGAAGCTTGAGTCGAAGTACCACTAGACGTTAATTTGCATATGTCCCTTAAGGTAAACCAATGTTCTGAACCTGAACACAGCATTCATGGTGGTGCTCGATCTGCTGCCCGAGACACCCATAACATTGAGGAAAACGGCGTCAGCTTGCCTATGATTTTTGAAATGTTGCAAGCCCAACAGGTAGCGATAGCTCAGTTGTAGAGCCAAACCTGACTACCGAGCAGGTCGGAGCCCAGTCCACCTCGAGAAGTTACCCATAGAACAGAGCCAGCCATAGTAAGGTCAAATGAGCAAGAATCGGGGACTACTCCCGAAATTGCTAAAATACTCCAGGAGATCACAAAGCGAGTCGAAGCCAACAATAAAAAAGTAGAAACATATAACTCCAGGGTCGATCATATCCCTGGGGCTCCACCAATGATAAAAGGGTTGGATTCCAAAACATTCGTGTAAAAGCCTTTTCCCTTGAGCGCAACCCCAAAACCAATTGCCAAAAAATTCCGCATGCCCGAAATTCCCAAATATAATGGAACGACCGATCCCAATGAACACGTCACCTCTTACACGTGTGCCATCAAGTATAATGATTTAAAGGACGATGAAATCAAATATGTGTTGTTAAAAAAATTCGAATAGACCCTCTCGAAGGGAACAATGATTTGGTATCACAACCTACCACCGAATTCGATCAACTCATTTGTCATGTTAGCAGATTCTTTCGTAAAGGCACATGCCAGGGCCATAAAGGTTGCAACGAGGAAATCAGACCTTTTCAAGGTAAGACAAAAGGATAATGAGATGCTAAGGGAGTTCGTATCTCGTTTTCAAATGGAATGAATGGATATGCCACCAGTCAGACACGATTGGGTTGTTCAGGCTTTCACTCAAGGTTTGAACGAACAAAGTTTGACGACATCACGGCGGTTAAAGCACAACCTGATCGAGTACCCAGCGATCACTTGGGCCGACGTGCACAATCGGTACCAATCAAAAATTAGAGTAAAGATGATCAGTTGGGGACTGAACCCGTTGCTCGAAGAGATACCAATCGAGAACAAGGTCCGATCAGGGACTGATACCGATCGTATAGTAGAAACCACGAAATCAATGAATCGAGATGTAACCCCGAACAAAGCAACAGAAGAAGTGATCGAGGTCAAGGGTTTTGGGGGCTGACAGATAGAAGTGGGTTCGATAGGCCTACCGGATCTAAGGGAGGACCACGGTTATCAGAGTATAACTTCAGCATTGATGCATATGCCATCGTGTCAGCTATCGGATGCATCAAAGACACTAAATGGCCTCGACCCATGCAGATCGATCCTTCCTAGAAGAATCTCAATCAAATGTGCGAATATCATGGCACCCATGGCCACAGAACGGAAGATTGCAGGCAAGTAAGAGAGGAGGTAGCCTGGGTATTCAATAAAGGGCACCTTCGAGAATTTTTAAGCGAAAGGGCGAAGAACCATTTTAAAAACACGGATTTCGGCAAACGAAATGAACAAGAAGAACCACAGCACATCATCCACATGATCATCGGCGGCATTGATACACCTCAAGGGACAGTGCGTAAAAGTACTAGGACATCGATTGTGAGGGAAAAGCGGTCGCGAACTCAGGACTACGCACCTATAGAAACTTTGTCCTTCAATGATGAAGATGCAGAAGGTGTCATACAACCTCATAATGATGCACTGGTAATATCCCTACTTATGAATAAAACTAAAGTTAAGCGTGTGTTAATTGATCCAGGTAGCTCGGCCAACATCATTAGATTGAAAGTTGTAAAATAGCTCGATCTACAGGACCAGGTCGTACCCGTAACCCTGGTTCAAAACGGATTCAATATGGCATGTGAAACCACCAAAGGCGAGATAATTCTGCAGATAAACATGGCAGGGACCATCCAGGAAATGAAGTTCCACGTAATCGAAGTCGACATGAGGTACAACGCCCTTTTTGGAAGAACTTGGATCCACAACACGAGAGCTATACCTTCGACCCTACACCAGGTTCTTAAATTCCCAACATCAGGTGGAGTCATAACAGTGTACGGAGAATAGCCAGCCGCAAGATAAATGTTTGCCGTCAAGGAAGCGAATCTGATATCCTCGCCGGTGCCAAAAAAGGAATCGGACTTAAAAGGTGAACGAGATGCCAAATAGCAATCACAGACATCAGCTTTAACCCAACTAGAAGATAGATGAAGATGATGATCAAAGGATCCCTCAATCCTTCATGGTTCCCGATGATTCCGGTGCTACCCAATCAACGATTGAAGAATTGGAGCAAGTCATACTAATCGAGCATTGGCCCGAACGAAAGGTATACCTGGGAATGGGGTTAACCCCCGAACTAAGGAAAAAACTTATTCAATTTCTTATCGAAAATGTAGATTGTTTTGCTTGGTCCCATTTAGATATAACAGGGATCCCACCGGATATAACGACGCATCGGCTAAGCTTGGACCCTAGGTTCAGACCAGTGAAGCAAAAGAGAAGACCCCAGTCTGAGGTAAAACATGCATTTATAAAGGACGAGGTAACTACACTTCTCAAAATATGGTTCATTCGAGAGGTGAAATATCCTGAATAGTTAGCCAATGTAGTTGTAGTGCCTAAAAAAGGGAACAAACCTAGAATATGTGTAGATTAAAAGGATTTAAATAGGGCATGTCCCAAAGATTCTTTTCCACTGCCTAACATCGATTGCATGATCGAGGCCACGGCCGGCCACGAAATCCTTATTGTTCTCGATGCCTATTCCGGGCATAATCAAATCCAAATGAACCCGGAAGACCAGGAAAGGACTTCATTTGTCACCAAGTATGGAACATATTGTTATAATGTGATGCCCTTCGGGCTAAAAAATGCAGGAGCTAGTTACCAATGCCTAGTAAACAAAATTTTCGAGGAACGTACTTTTGGGGTCGGGTCGGGCAAGTTCCATTCTAGGAAACATTCGAGATTTTAAGGAAATACAAAATGAAGCTCAACCCTGAGAAATGTGCTTCTGGGGTCCGTTCGGGCAAGTTCCTCGCCTTCATGGTGTCAAATCGGGGGATCAAGATTAAACCCGATAAAATCAAAGCCATCGAAGACATCACCATCATGAACAACGTAAAAGCCGTGCAGAGGCTAATGGGATAGATTGCAGCCTTGGACCAATTCATTTCAAGGTCATCAGATCGAAGTCACAAATTTTTCTCTCTACTCAAAAAGAAGAAAGATTCCGCTTGGACCCCGGAATGCCAACGGGCATTAGAAGAATTAAAACGATATCTATCGAGCCCACCACTGCTTCATACTCCAAAAACAGACGAAAAACTTTGCTTGTACTTGGCAGTATCAGAAATCGCGGTCAGCGGTGTCCTAGTTCGAGAAGAGCAAGGTACGCAATTGCCCGTCTATTATGTAAGTCAAACCTTAGGAGAAGCAGAAACTATATATCCACACTTAGAAAAATTGGCACTTGCACTAATAAGCGCCTCTAGATAATTAAGACAGTACTTTCAATGTCACCCCATATGCGTATTGACCACTTACCCACTCGGTAATATTTTGCACAAGCCCAAACTATCAAGTCGATTGGCCAAATGGGCCGTCAAACTTAGCGGGTACGATATCGAATATCAACCACGTATATCCATCAAGTCTCAAATTTTAGCGGACTTCGTGGCCGACTTCACGCAGACCCTCCTACCTGAAGTTGAAAAAGAACTCTTATTAAAATCGGGTACGTTATCGAGGGTATGGATCCTTTTTACGGATGGGGCTTCAAATGTGAAGGGGTCCGGGCTAGGCATCATTTTAAAGCCACCCACGGGTAACACTATTAGGTAATCTATCAAAACTTCCAAGTTGACTAACAATGAGGCCGAGTATGAGGCCATGATTGCGGGTCTCGAACTAGCTAAAAGCTTGGGAGCAGAAGTCATTGAAGCCAAGTGTGACTCTTTGTTGGTGGTAAATCAAGTAAACAAAGCCTTCGAAGTGCGAGAAGATAGAATGCAAAGGTATTTGGACAAATTGCAGGTCACTTTGCACCATTTCAAAGAATGGACTTTACAACATGTTCCACGAGAGCAAAACAGCAAGGCTGATGCACTTGCAAATTTGGGATCATCGGTCGAGGATGGAGAGATAAGCTCGGGGACTGTCGCTCAGCTCTCGAGATCCGTGATCGAAGAAGGTCATGCCGAGATAAATTCTACAAGCTTAACCTGGGATTGGAGGAATAAGTATATTGAATACTTAAAAAAATGAAAGCTCCCATCGAACCCTAAATATTCGAGGGCCCTACGAACCAAATCCGCTCGGTTCACATTAACTACAGATGGAACGTTATACCGAAGGACATTCGATGGACCATTAGCAGTATGCTTAGGTCCAGGAGACACCGACTACGTCCTACGTGAGGTGCACGAGGGCACTTGTGGAAATCATTCTGGTGCCGATTCATTAGTCCGAAAAGTAATCAGGGGAGGCTATTATTGGATCGATATGGACAAAGATGAAAAGGATTTTGTTCGAAAATGTGACAAATGTCAAAGGTTTGCACCAATGATCCATCAGCCCAGAGAGCAACTTCGCTCGGTCCTATCCCCATGGCCATTCATGAAATAAGGAATGTATATCGTCGGCCCTCTGCCATCGGCCCCAGGTAAAGTTAAGTTGATTTTATTTATGACTAACTATTTCTATAAATGGGTTAAAGCACAGGCGTTCGTGAAAGTAAGAGAGAAAGAGGTTATAGACTTTATCTGGGATCATATCGTATGTCGATTCAGGATACCCGCTGAAATAGTATATGACAATGGGAAACAATTTGTCGGCAGCAAAGTGACGAAATTCCTCAAAGACCACAAAATAAAAAGGATATTATCAATACCGTATCACCCAGTGGGAACGGACAAGCTGAATCAACGAACAGAACTATCATTCAAAACCTAAAGAAGAGGTTGAACGACGCTAAGGGAAAATGCAGAGAAATTCTACCCGAAGTTCTTTGGGCATATCGAACAACATCAAAATCTAGTACGGGGGCGACCCCATTCTCCTTAGTATATTGCTCTGAAGCCTTGATTCCAGTCGGGGAACCTAGTGCCAGGTTTTGATATACAACAAAAAAGTCAAATAACAAAGCTATGAACACTAGCCTCGAATTATCGGATGAAAAACGAGAAGCTGCTCTCTTCCAATTGGCCGCCCAAAAGTAGCGAATCGAAAGATACTATAATCGAAGAAACAAGATTCACCACTTTAAACTTGAGGACTTAGTGCTAAGGAAAGTAACCCTCATTACCCAAAATCCAAATGAAGGAAAACTAGGACCGAATTGGGAAGGACCGTATCAGGTTCTCAAAAACATCGGAAAAGGATCATACAAGCTCGGCATTATAAACGGCAAACAACTTTCAAGCAATTGGAATGTGTCGTACCTAAAACGATACTACTGTTAAGGTACGACCCTCCCGTGTTAGTTTATATTTCAAAAACTATCCCTTGCAGGAGTTCGATCAGGAACAAGGATGGATCATTCAACACAAAGCCCTAGGTCTGAAAGCATACGTTGCACTCTTTTTCCCTTTGACCGGTTTTATCCCAAATGGGTTTTTCGGTAAGGTTTTTAATGAGGCAACCATTGATCGTGCTAAACGTAGAAACAAATCGACAGTATCTTATGCCTCTTTACAATCGACCTCGAATA
Source organism: Nicotiana tomentosiformis (assembly GCF_000390325.3). Taxonomy (NCBI): domain Eukaryota; kingdom Viridiplantae; phylum Streptophyta; class Magnoliopsida; order Solanales; family Solanaceae; genus Nicotiana; species Nicotiana tomentosiformis. The sequence goes on from NC_090819.1 coordinate 131,502,236, forward strand.
CTTAGGGGGCATTAGCCCTCAAATATATCAAGTTCTGATGCAAGAATGTTACATCGTAACAACAGGGTTCCAATAGGAAAAGTTGTAAGAGCCAAATTGTCAAAACGAACCATGCTCATGTAGTTGGCCAGAGCACTGACGCAGAATATGAACACATGTATAATGACTTGAAAAGAAAGTTTTCTTCTTTACCGATATCTTATATCCAAGAAAAATTCCTCTATTTTGAGATTTATTATGAAAACAGGATTAAGATAAATCTCCTAGTTCGAGCAAGCACTCACTCGACTATTACGCCTACGGACTACTTTACATCGAGTTTGAATCATTCACTCGACTACTAAGCCTACGTGCTACTTTTATTTCGAGTTCGAGCAAGCACTCACTCAACTATTACACCTATAGGGCTACATTACTTCGAGTTTGAAAGATTCACTCGACCAATAAGCCTACGGGCTACTCTTATTTCAAGTTCGAGCAAGCACTCACTTGACCCTTACCCCTACGGGCTATATTACTTCGAGTTCGAATCATTCACTCGACTACTAAGCCTACGAGCTACTTTTATTTTGAGTTCGATCAAGAACTCACTCGACCATTACGCCTACGGGCTACATTACATCGAGTTCCAATTATTCACTCGACTACTAAGCCTACAGGCTACTTTTATTTTGAGTTCGAGCAAGCACTCACTCAACCATTACGCCTACGAGCAATATTACATCGAGTTCGAATCATTCACTCGACTACTAAGCCTACGGGCTACTTTTATTTCGAGTTCAATCAATCACTAACTCGACCATTATGCCTACGGGCTGCATTACTTCGAATTCGAAACATTCACTCGACTAATAAGCCTACGGGCTACTCTTATTATGAGTTCGAGCAAGCACTCACTCAACCCTTACGCCTACGGGCTATATTACTTTGAGCTAGAATCATTCACTCGACTACTAAGCCTATGGGCTAGTTTTATTTCGAGTTCAAGCAAGCACTCACTCGACCATTATGCCTACGGGCTATATTACTTAGAGTTCAAATCATTCACTCGACTATTAAGCCTACGGGCTACTCTTATTTTGATTTCAAGCAAGCACTCACGCGACTATTAAGCCTAAGGGTTATATTTCATCGAGTTCGAATCTTTCACTCGACTAATAAGACTACGGGTTGTATTACTTCAAGTTCAAACAATCACTCAACTCGACTACTAAGCCTATGGGCTACCTTATTTCAAGTTTGAGTGACTACTAAGCCTGCGGGCTACTTTTATTTCGAGTTCAAGCAAGCGCTCACTCGACCATTACGCCTACGGGTTACATCACTTCGAGTTCGAATCATTCACTCGACTACTAAGCCTACGGGCTACTCTTATTTCGATTTCAAGTAATCACTCACTCGACCCTTATGCCTACGGGCTATATTACTTCGAGTTCGAATCATTCACTCGACTACTAAGCCCACGGACTACCTTATTACAAGTTTGAATAAGCGCTCACTTGGTGATAAAGGCTACGAAGTCCAAATTCATTCAAATTACCTAAATCCTTATGAAAACATTCTTAAGGCATGAATAAAATCTTCAATAGGTAGGAAACAAAACAGAAGCAAGTCAGTAAAAGAAAAGATATTTATATATTTATATACAAGATTATTTGCATGATTGATTGCAACATAGAAACTAAGGGCTAAGTTTCTTGGTTATCTTCGGGAGCGGTCTATTCTCCACTGGGCTCTGCATCATTCTCGAACCAGCTCTTACTCCCATCATTGTCATCAGTATGATCATCTTCATCATCGGAAGCCAAGGGTTCAGCATCGGCTTTGAGTTCTTTATCCTTTTTTATCTCTTCAGCAAGATCGAAACCTCGAGCATGGATCTCCTCGATGGTCTCCCTCTGAGATCAACACTTAGCAAGTTCAGCGTCCCAATATGCTCGAGTATCGGCGGTCTCAGTTGCCTCTCTTTCTTGGACCTAGGAAGCTTAAGCATCGGCCTAATACACGGCCACGAGCGCATCCGTATCGGCCTTTGCCTTATCGGCGTCAGATTTGTCCTTGGCAAGTTTAGAGGCCAACCGAGCCTCGAGCTCCTCTATTCTTCTTTCTTGAACCGAGTTTTCTCCTTCATACTTTGGAGTTGGTTTTCAGCCAATGATAATTGGGCTCGAGGAGCTTCTTTCTCTGCAGCAAAGCGATTCACGCCTTCTTTCCACTTCAAAGACTCTGCTTTTATCACATCGACCTTCTCACGGAGTTTCTCGATCATCTCAATTTTCTGCTGCAGCTGTGAGACCAAAACATTAGCCATCATTCCGATATCTAGCCCATAGGCTTTTAAAAGTATCCGTACCTGCTGGGACAGATCGGTCTGATCTTGGTAAGCCTTGGCCAACTTAGCTTAGAGGTCTTTTATTTCCTCTCCTTTTTTCCCTAAGAGGAGTTTAAGGGAAATCCTCTCCTCCGTAACTCGTTGAAGGTCAGCCTCATATCGATGCAGCTCGGTTCGGGACTGAAAACATGCTTCTCGATGAACTGTCGCGGCCTGCAAAGAAAGAAGAAACGAAGTTAGAAAAGAAAAGCAAACATAATGGTAATCCCAACAAAATAATTTAAGGCTTACCTGATTCAAATCCTACTGCACCCTATGAAAAAGATCTGATGCATCTCTAGTACCGGCAACGTCCTCGACACCGGTAAACATGTCACGAAAAGTATCCTCTCATTATGAGGCCTGTCTAGTTTGAGGGCCCCCAAATCTTGGGCTTCCCGAATTGACCATGTGGAAAAAGCAGGGAAGGTGTGTGAGTCTTTGATTGCTACTACCCCAAGTGAATCACTTGGAGCATTATCTTCGGTTCGAAGAGATTCGGAGAGAGCCCCTTCAAACATATCTCCCATCCGTTGACTTCGATGGGAAGCATCTTTGATCTTCAAAAACTCGGGTACTCTACCCGAATCTTTCTCCGATATATCCTCAGTTCGAGGCGGACCCTTATAAACCACCATCGATCTTCTTCGTTCCGGCCACCAGCACAGACCCATCATTTTCTTCTTCTTCTTCGTCTTCATCCCTTATACGAAGAACTGATTCTACGATCAAGGAATGGTATTCTTGTTCGCCTTACGAGCCGTCCTCTTCTTCGGTTTTGGATCTTTGGGAACGGAAGCCCTTTTAATCTTATTATCTTTCACCGACTTTGGGACAGAGGTTGAAGCCTCTTCCTCGATGGACGAGGGCCTCAAAACTGCATATTTTCCCACACCTACATACGGAAAATTTTATTAAAGTATATGGAAAGCATCTTGTTTGAACTACCAAAAAATACGAGAAAGGGGCTTACCATGATTTTTGGCCTCCCATCGGCCCTTTGACAAGTCACGCCATGAGCGCTCGGCGTATGTGGAGGTCCAAACCATATCGCATACATAGTTCTTGAGATAGGGAACTACGTCGGGCATCCAGGGAACTGGTGCATCACAAAAATGAGGATATCGGTGAGAAAAGAAATGAAAGGACAAAATAGTAGGAGATAACAACAGAATTACACTTACGCTTCATGTTCCACTCCTCGTGAAAAGGCATCTTTACAGTCGGAATCAGGTTCGAAGTCCTTACTCGAACGAACCTACCCATACAACCTTGATCCCTTTCCTCGTCTATGCTCGAGAACAGAGCCTTAGTAGCTTGACGTTGAAGTTTTATTAACCCTCCTCGAAAAAGGCGAGGATGGTACAAACGGATTAGATTATCGAGGGTGAAAGGTATCCCCTTGATTTTGTTCACAAAGTATCGAATCAAAATAACGATCCGCTAGAAAGAAAGAAGAATCTGGCCTAGGGTTATTAGGTATTTATGACAAATATCTATGATAACAGAGTCGAGGGGACCTAACGTGAAAGGGTAAGTGTACACACTTAAAAACCCTTTCACGTGAGTAGTAATATCCTCTTCGGGAGATGGCACTACCACTTCTTTGTTCCCCCAGTTACAATCTTTGTTTTATCTGCTCGATATACCCCCTGATTATCGAATAAATATATCTCGATACGAGCTTACATCGGCCAGGAACCGGCGAACCTTTATCGAGTTTGAAATCGGAGGTAAGAACACATACCGTCGGAACGCACTCCTCAGGCCGTGGATCCACCGATGTTTTGTCGGTGGCAGATTTGGAAGAAGAAGCTTTTTCTTTTTGGGGGATGATTTTTGATGTCTTCACCATTTTTGGATTTAAAGAAGGTGACAGAGATTTGATGGTTTAGAAGAAGCATTTTGCAGAAACAAGTCACAGATCAGCGAATGAACAGAGAAGAGACGAAAAGGAACTTAAGAAATTTGAAAGATTGAAGATGTAAAAGTGATAAATGGTGGAAAAAAGGGCTATTTATAGATTGAAGCAATGACTGTTCAATATTAGCGGTGGTCGACCGCCGTCTGACACGCATTAAATGCCTTGGTAAGCTAAATGGATGGGACAGCTATCACGTACGTCATGGTCGGGCTCAATGCAAACGTTAGTGCATGTCCAATCGAGCCATTGAGAAATCATATCGTTTCTCACCACATCCTTAACGAGAAATGAGGGGACTATCTGTATACGGTTGAAATAGATTTTGGCCTTCGTACGATTGATTGGGGTCGAAACATAATGGATCGTATAAAGACTTTGTAATATCGAGATGGGTTCCGAATATGGTACAAACGAGCTTCAGATTTTAGGTGTAGGTCAAACGCCGAGTTTGAAGTCATTATCGAGCTCGGGTCTGAATCGAACTATGATGAGATGATTTCGAGCTTAAGGGGTAGAGGCCAACCAATACCGAGCCTAAATCATCACCTAATCTCGAGTCCACATCAAGATAAAGAAGCAATACCGACCATCGACGAGGCCAGTCGTGCTCGAGCTCACAGACAAGAGCCATTGCAAACACATTAAGGGAGAGAATCTCGGCGGAAATTAGGGAAAAGCTGATTTATCATGAGTTCTCCACTATATATTTTTAATTATATCTAAAGTAGGATCCTCCACTATAAAGAGGATGGCTACATTTCTGTAGAAGGCAGTTTTTCTTTTGTTTACATTGTAACAAAAGCACCATATACTCCTATATTTCAGAGTTATTCCTTTAAGTTTCATACATTGATTTATCTTGATTAGTCCTAAAAATTATATTTTTTCCAACCTTGTTTATTTGGTATCCGTATTTAAGATTTCTATTTATCCTTATGATTTGTATTAAGTTATACCACATATCCTTAGAACTACGTATAAATTTAACTCTATCCATTTTTCGGGTAAACACTTATACTTGAGAAGACAAAGAAAACACAAACAAAGAAAAATGAAAAAAAAAACAAAGATCTCAAACCTGTAGCATTAAAGTATTAGTACTAGAAAGTAGAACGTATCAAGTAAATTAAAGCTTGAATTGGAAAATGTACCTCATAAGATAAGAAATTTGTTTTTGTTCCTATTTGAGAAAGGAGCTCGTGTCAGTATGCACTTCTGGGAGGATTACAACAACAACCCAATGGGATCCCACAGATGGGGTCTGGGAAGGGTCTGGAGAGCAGAGAGGATTAATGCTTCAAATATCAGAGTAATTGCACTTTTAAAACTGGAATGATGAAAAATGAGTGGGAGTTAAAAAATAAAAGTTAAAGCCAAATGTGTATATAAAATGCTGAAAATGATGAGTTAAATTTATTTAGCTAACTCAATAAAAAAGAAAATAATAACTATTACAAATTTATATGAAGAATAATAAATTGACAATTTCCTGCTTATTTACAAAAATATTTGTTTAGCTTGTACAATAGAAATTAAAGCATATAAAAATAAAGCAAACATAAGTGAACATGAAAATGTGATGTTGAGCCTGAAAGTTTAAGTTTTGGAATTTGTCTCATCCATAAACATCATATTATACGTTAGAAAAGAAAAATAGAACACTAACATTATTCGGAATTGAGAATTGAGACAAACAAAATAAAGCGAGAATTCAAATTATTCAAAAAAGAAATTAATTTTTCAATTCATAAGTGACGGAAGTTATTTGTTTTTAGAGATAACATTTTTGATAAAGTAGAATTCTTAAAGATGTATTCTACCAAATACTTACTCTCTTAATATTGTACCTGAGAATAGAAGAAAGAAAAAAAAGAAAGATTTCAAAGCTGTATTTGAAATGGAATTTATTTTGTTCCCATATTAGAAAGAAGCACGTGTTAGCATGATGCATTTACTGAATACAACAACAACAACAACAACAACCCATTGAGTTCTCACAGGTAGGGTCTGGGGAGGGTAGAGTGTACGCAGACCTTACCCTTACTCCGAATAGTATAGGGAGCCTGTTTCCGAAAGACCATCGGCTCAAAAAGATAAAAAGAGACATTATATTAGTATCATCATAAGAACCATAGGAAATGCATTTACTGAATATATTTATGAAAAAAGAGGTAAAATTTTGGCTTCACCAACTGTGATTTATCTTTAGCCTTGTGAAGAAATTTAGAATGGATGTGTCATAGCGAGGGATCAAGTCAAGTTTTACATACACCCCCTCTTATAGACTCAGCATCCTCGTTGAGGTTTGCCCCACCGCATGGGATTCTCCTACACTAAGTGCTGAGGTTTGCCACGCCTAATCAAAATTTGCCTAAACTCAGTTGAACTCTGATCCAACATCGGCAAGGCTGACACAAGAGTGGCTCTGATACCATTTGTAACAGACCAGCTCACTAGTGATATTATCCGCTTTGGGCCTAGGCTCTCACGGGTTTAAAACGTGTCACTAAGGTTTAAGGCTTGTTAACTTATATACCCAGCATCCCTCTTATATTTTACCGATGTGGGACTCTATCTTAAGTCTGGGGTGTTACATACACCCCCTATTATGGTCTCAACAATCTCGCTAAGGTTTTACCCACCGCATGGGATTCGCCTAGACTCAGCACTGAGGTTTGCTCCGCCTAACCGTGATTTGCCTAAACTTAGTTGAACTCTGACCCACCATCAACATGGCTGACACAAGAGTGGCTCCGATACCATTTGTAGCAGACTAGTCCGCTAGTGATATTGTCCGCTCTTGGCCTATGCTGTAACGACCCGACTTGTTGTTTTGAACATTTACACTCCTTTTAACTATTTAAAGTCTTGAATAGCTTCATATGATGTATTATAACGTGTGAATCATCGGTTTTGGATTTCAGGTGTTTCAGAATTAGTTCGGAAGAATAAATTTCATGTTTGAAGCTTTAAGTTGGAAGAGTTGACCAAGTTTGACTTTTTAGTATTCGACCTCGGATCGGAGTTTTGATGATTACGTTAGGTCCGGATGCTGATTTTGGACTTCAACGTATGCCCAGAATTTTATTTGGATATTTCTAAAAGGTTTCGACACCAATTGGCGAAAGTTGGAAACTTGAAGGTTTGGAATGTTTATAAGCTTGACCGGAAGTTGACTTTGATGATATCGGGTTCGGATTGTGGTTTCAAAAATCTCAGTAGCTTCGTTATGCAAAATTTGAGTTCATTCCGAGTTGAATTGATTTGGTTCGGTACGAGTTTTGGAAATCGAAAGGTTTAAAAATTTCTAAGTTTGAATTATGGTACGATTCATCGTTTCGATGTTGATATATGTAATTTTAGGCCTCGAGTAGGTCCGTAATATATTTTGCAAATTGTTTCATGGAATGTCAGTCACCGTTATGAGAAAAATATATTTAGAAAAGAGGCAATATAAGCATATCTACGAATGCACAAACCTCACTTGGTAATACTGCAAGAGTGTGAAACGCACAACAAATGGAAAACTAGCATTAAACATGAAAACATGGTGTTACTATGGGACAAAGAACGCATCAACTGTGATATATATTTTAGATATCACAAAGAAAACGTTAGAGGGGTTGATAAATATATATCGGCAAATATTTAGTTGGTTAAATATCTATAAGTTAAGTACAAATTTCACGGAGTTTATGGAGATCTAACATTTGGTCTAGATTTAGAACCAATAAAATTGACACCACATCCTGAATCACGTAATAATTTATATGATACATCATGACCTATGATCGTGGGATGCTAATCTAACCCGCCCATCAGAGAGAAGCATCAAATCTCCAATTACAAAATAGCAGATGAGTAACTTCATCAATTTTATGGCTAGCCCCAGTATTTTAGATTTAGATTTCATCCCCTTTACATATGGAGATACCAAATCACCACAAAGATTATCCAAACTTGATAGGATAATCTGCACTTCAAAATTTTACACTTCATTTGAACGTGTAACACCAACAATTCTAGGAAGCAACATTTCGAACCATATGCCGATAAAGTTTAGGTTGGCACGCCCAGGTAAAGTTGCACAAGTGGAGAAGAAAAAATTGGTATCCAAATAGGCACTATGTGAGAATTAAGTCCAATTACAGTTGTGTTGGTTTTGTGAAACTACGAGATTGACAGTTCTCGTCTCTTCACCCCTTCCCCCTCCCCCCCTTTTTTTAGGCCATGAATAATGAACTTCTACTAATGCTATCAATTAGGGGTGTTCATAAGTACCTGAAAAATCGAACCAAGCCGAAAACTGAACCAAATCGAACAAAAAAACCGTTACTTTTTAGGTTTGGTTTGTTTTTTGTTAAAGTTTGGTTTGGTTTTGGTTTTGAATTTCAAAAACCGATCAAATTTTGTTTGTTTTGGTTCTAATCAAAAAATAACCGAAAAACCCGGACCAAACCGACTATAAAAGTAGCTATTTAAATTTATTATTACACCTATATATATGTATATTTTTATATAAAGTTTCTAAAATTTTATGGTACATATTAGTCATTTGTATTTTTAGTCTAGTTTTTTGCTATTATAATAATCTAATTCTTTGCCTTTACATTCTAGTTTGATTGGTAGTTTTCTTTTACTAAGTACTAGAATTTATTTCATGTTAAAAATAATCGATTTTTAATTGAGTACTTCAATTCTTCATCATTATTTGATTCAATTATCATCAATATATCTTGAAAATGATAGATTTCTCAAAGAGAAATTTATTTGATAGTGTTACGTTGAAAATATAGTCGCCGAAATATGCATTTGGTAGTGTATGTCTCATATTTAAGAAAACAAATGATAAATAACCGGAAAAAATGAAAAACCGACAAAACCCGACGTAAACCGAATCGATAAAAAACCGACTCAATTGGTTTGGTTTGGTTCCAATATTTCAAAAATACACTTAGTTGTGTCATAGCGAGGGCTCAAGTCAAGTTTTCATATTTTCAAAAGTGTGTTATGCATAAAGATGTAAGAAAATTTACAAGTAGATGAAAACACCGGTTGCGATAATATATTACCCTCTTACTGTTGTACCTAAGAAGAAAAAGTTTAAAAAATACAGTAAAGAGAACAAAGGAAGATCTCAAATCTTTTACATTAAAGTTCTAGAGTACTACAAAGTATCAATAAAAGCTGAAGATGTACTTCATATGAAGTGGAATTTTTTTGGTTCCTATTTTATAAAGGAGCAATTTGCATCTGTAACACCCCAGACTTTAGATAGAGTCCCAAATCAGCAAAACACAAGAGTGGTATCGGAGCTCTTTTGTGTTTTGGCGATGTGAAACTCTGTCTAAAGTTTAGGGTGTTACATACACCCCCGCTTATGGACTCAACGTCCTCGCTGAGGTTTTCCACACCGCATGGGATTCGCCTACACTCAGCACTGATGTTTGCCCCACCTAACCGAGATTTGCCAAAATTCAGTTGAACTCTGGCCCAACATCGGCAAGGCTGACACAAGAGTGGCTTTGAGACAATTTGTAACAGACCACCCGCTAGCGATATTGTCCGTTCTGGGCCTAGGCCCTCACTAGTTTAAAACTTGTCACTAAGGTCTAAGGATTCTTAACTTATATACCCAACATTTCTCTTTTATTTTGCCGACGTGGGACTCTATATTAAGTCTGGGGTGTTACATACACCCCCTTTTATGGACTAGGCGTCCTCGCTGAGGTTTACCCCGCCGCATGGGATTCTCCTAGACTCAGCACCGAGCTTTTTCCCACCTAAACGAAATTTGCCTAAACTCAGTTGAACTCTGAACCACCATCAACATGGCAGACACAAGACCAGCTCTGATACAATTTGTAGCAGACCAGCCCGCTAGTGATATCGTCCGCTTTGGGCCTAGGCCTTCACGCATTTAAAATGCATCACTAGGGCCTAAGGCTTGTTAACATATATACCCAATATCACTCTTGTGTTTTGCCAATGTGGGACTCAGTCTAAAGTTTGGGGTGTTACAACATCATTATGGAACGGAGAAAAAAAACAAGTTAAATAATATAACCGGAAATTCTGAGTTTTTCATCTCTGATCTATCTTTAGAATAGGAAACACACCAATAATTAAGAAGGGGTGTAGTGGATGCATATACACAAAGAACTCTATATATATGCACCAAGCAGCATTTCTTACTTACAGACACTATAAAAATTCAAAGAAAAAAAAAGAACTAGAGTTTGAAAAAAGATAGAAGCATAACATAATGAGCGCTTCAAGTTCATCGAACATTTCCAATGAAGATTATTGGAAATTGTTTCGTGGAATGTCAGTCACTGTTATGAGAAAAATACATTTAGAAAAGAGGCTATAGAAGCGTGTCTACGTATGCACAAACCTCACTTGGTAATACTACAAGAGTGCGAAATGCACATCAAATAGAAAACTAGCACTAAACATGAAAACTTGATGTTACTATGGGACAAAGAACGCATCAACTGTGATATATCTTTTAGATAATACAAAGAAAATGCCAGAGAGATTGACAAATATATATCGGCAAATATTCAGTTGGTTAAATATACATCGGTTAAGTTCAAATTTCACAGAGTTTATGGAGATTTAACATATGGTCTAGATTTAGAACCTTTAAAATTGACACCACATCCTGAGTGACGTAATAAGTTATATGATACATCATGACCTATGATCAAGGGATGTTAATCTAACCCACCCATCAAAGAGAAGCATCAGATCTCCAAATACAAAAGAGCAGATGAGTAACTTCATGAATTTTACGGCTAGCCCAGTAATTTAGATTTAGATTTCAGCCCCTTTACATATAAAGATACCAAATCACCACAAAGATTGTCCAAACCTTGATAGGATAATCTGCACTTCGAAATTTTTTACTTCATTTGAACGTTTAACACCAATGATCCTAGAAAGCGACATTTAGGACCATATGCCGATAAAGTTGAGGTTGGCACGCCCATGTAAAGTTGCACAAGTGGAGAAGAAAAAATTAGTATCCAAATAAGCACTATGTGAGAATTAAGTCCAATTGCAGTTGTGTTGGTTTTGTGAAACTACGATATTGGCAGTTCTCTTCTCTTCACCTCCCCCCCCTTTTTGGGCCATGAACAGTGGACTTCTACTAATGCTTTCAATTAGGGGTGTTCATAAGAACCTGAAAAATCGAACCAACCCAAAAACTGAACCAAATTGACCAAAACAACCGCTACTTTTTAGGTTTGGTTTGGTTTTGGTTTTGAATTTTAAAAATCGATCAAATTTGGTTTGGTTTTGGTTTTAATCAAAACATAACCGAAAAAGGTGAACCAAACCGACTATAAAATTAGCTATTTAAATTTATTATTACACCTATATTTATATATGCATATTTTTGTATAAAGTTTCTAAACTTTTATGGTACATATTAGTCATTTATATTTTTAGTGTAGTTCTTTGCTATTAATAATCTAATTCTTTGCCTTTACATTCTAGTTTGATTGGTAGTTTTGTTTTACTAAGTACAATAATTTATTTCATGTTAAAAATAATCGATTTTTAATGCGTACTTAAATTTTTCATCGCAATTTGATTCAATTGTCATAAATATATCTTGAAAATGATAGATTTTTCAAAGAGAAATTGATTTGATAGTGTTACGTTGAAAATGTAATCGCTGGAATATTCGTTTGGTAGTGTATGTCTCATATTTAAGAAAACAAACCGATAAATAACCGAAAAAATTGAAAAACTGACATAAACCGAATGGATAAAAAACTAACTCAATTGGTTTGGTTTGGTTCCAATATTATAAAAATCCACTTACTTGGTTTGGTTTCTTTTTAGGGAAAAACTGACCCAAACCGAACCATGAACACCCTAAGTTGTGTCATAGCGAGGGCTCAAGTTAAGTTTTCATATTTCCAAAAAGTGAGCTCTGCAGAAGCTGTAAGCAAATTTGCAAGTAGATGAAAACACTAATTGCAGTAATATGTTGTTCTCTTAATATTGTACCTGAGAAGATAAAGTTTAAAAAAAGACAGTAAAGAGAGCTGAAGATGTATTTCATATGAAGTGGAATTTATTTGGTTCCTATTTTAGAAAGGAGAAATCTACATCTGTAACACCCTAGACATTAGACAGAGTCCCACATCAACAAAACACAAGAGTGGTATCAGAGCCCTCTTGTGTTTTGGCGATGTGGGACTCTGTCTAAAGTTTGGGGGTGTTACATACACCCCCTCTTATGCACTTAGTGTCCTCGCTCAGATTTGACCCACCGCATGGGATTCTCCTACACTCAGTACTGAGGTTTGCCCCGCCTAACCGAGATTTGCCTAAACTCAGTTGAACTCTGACCCAACATCGGCAAGGCTAACACAAGAGTAGTTCTGATACCATTTGTATCAAACCACCCGCTAGTGATATTGTCTGCTCTGGGCCTAGGCCCTCACGGGTTTAAAAAGAGCATCCCTCTTGTGTTTTGCCGATGTGGGACTCTGTCTACACTCTGGGGTGTTATGGCATCATTATGGAATGGAGAAAAAAAACAAATTAATAATACAACTGGAAATTCTGAGTTTTTCATCTCGGATTTATCTTTAGGATAGGAAACACACCAATAATTAAGAAGGGGTGTAGGGGACGCATATACACCAAGATTTCAATATATGTGCACCAAGAACCATTTCTTAATTACAGACGCTATACAAATTCAAAGAAAAAAAAGAACTAGAGTTTGAAAATAGAGAGAAGCATAACATAATGAGTACTTCAAGTTCATCGAACATTTCCAATGAATATTATTGGAAATTGTTTCATGGAATGTCAGTCACTGTTATGAGAAAAATACATTTAGAAAGGAGGATATATAAGCATATCTACGAAAGCACAAACCTCACTTGGTAATACTGCAAGAGTGTGAAACGCACATCAAATGGAAAACTAGCACTAAACATGAAAACTTGATGTTACTATGGGACAAAGAAGGCATCAACTATGATATATCTTTTAGATATCACAAAGAAAACACCAGAGTGATTGAGAAATATATATCGTCAAATATTCAACTAGTTAAATATCCATCGGTTCAGTTCAAATTTCATGAATTTTATGGAGATCTAACATATGGTATAGATTAAGAACCATTAAAATTGACACCACTTCCTGAGTCACGTAATACGTTATAGGATACATCATGACCTATGATTGGTGGATGCTAATCTAACCCGCCCATCAGAGAGAAGCATCAGATCTCTAAATACAAAAGAGCAGATGACTAATTTCATCAATTTTACGGCTAGCCCCGGTATAACGACCCGACCGGTTGTTTTGCTTTCTAGAACCCCGTTCCCCTAAATAAGACTTTCCGTACTTTCTTTTACTGATTTATTACTTGCGGTGATGGTTGGTTCAGGATTGGGAAGAGTTTGGATTGAAATCGGAACACTTAGTCCTTAAGATTGACTTAAAAGGCCAAGTTTGACTTCGGTCAATATTTTGAGTAAAGGACCTCAGAATTGGGATTTGACGGTTCCAATAGGTTCGTATGATGATTTTGGACTTGGACTTATGTTCGTATTGGGTTTTGGATGACCCGGGAGAATTTTGGCGCCCAATAGTTAAAGTTGATTCTTGAAGAACTTTGAAGTTCTTTAAATTTGGTTTGGAGCTGGTTTTGGTGTTATCGAGGTCTGAGTTGAATTCTGGGACTGGGAGTAGTTCCGTAATGTTATTTAAGACTTGCACGCAAAATTTGGTATCATTCCGAGTAGTTTAAGCATGATTCGGCGCATTTGGAGGATTTGGAAAAATTGAAGTACAAAGTTTGATTCAATTTGGTTTTGCGGTATGATTCTTGGTTTCGTTGTTGTTTATCGCATTTTGAGAGTTTGAGCAAGTCTGTATTATGATTACAAACTTGTTAGTGCCTTTACGGGGTCCCGAGTGGCTCTGGTGAGTTTTGGACCCCTCGAAGCAGAGTGTGAAAAACCAGAAATATTCAGTTCTGGTTTCCTTCTTCGCGATCGCGAATGGACCATCGCGTTCGCGTAGAAGGAGTTGGGGCTGGGGGTAAAATGTGCTACGCGTTCACTATAGCTAGTCCGCATTTGCGAAGTCTGGGCCAGTGACCTTTGCATTCACGTGAGCCGACTCGCGTTCGTGTAGAGTAACTAGGCTGGGCTGGGCCGCTTTGTTCTTCATGTTCGCGAAACAACCCTTGCGTTCGTGTAAGGTAAGACAAGACAGCCTCCGCATTCGCAAAACATTGACCGCATTCATGATGAAGGGTCTTCAGGGTGCTTGAGTCATTTGCCTTCGTGAATGCGACGACTCTTTCACGTTCGCGAAGAAGGAGGCAGCTGGGCAGTGAGTTTAAAAAATAATTGGGACTTAGGCATTTTTGCGGTCATTTATTACACTCTTGGGCGATTTGAGGGCTCTTAAGGAGGAGATTTCAACCTAGCTTTGTGAGGTAAGTAATTTCTACCTAATGTGAGTTTAATATATAGTTTATGGGTAGATTATAACATGTAAATTACTGAAAAATAATGGGTTTAGAGGAAAACCTAGGTTTTGATAAAAATAGAGTTTTACCATGAAAATGGTTATAGAACTTAAAGAAAATCATATATTTATGTTCCTAAGGTTATGGGTAACAACTTTCTTCGAAATTTTCTGAAATCCAGGCACGTGGGCCCGGGGAAGAATTTTTAGGAATCTTGCAATTTGAGTTGGGAAACTACTTTAATAGTTGGGATATGAATTTTTAAGCCTATATTGATTAGTCTTTACACTATTTGGATAGTTTTAGATTGTTCGGCTTCAAATTGAGGGTTTGGGGCATAAGCTTGGACCGGAAAGTAGGCCTTGAAGTGAGGTAAGTCTCTTTTCTAATCTTGTAAAAGGAAAATTTCCCCATAGGTGAACTTAATTAATATGTGATTATTTGTGGGGGCTATGTACTCACGAAGTGACGAGAGTCCGTACGTAGCTATTATTCCTGTTATGTCCGGGTAGTTTTAGGCTCACATCATGCTTTGTGGACACCGTTAACTGATCATATATGTTGATTGTATTGGATAAGAACTAAATTGAAGATTTTAAGAATTTCAAATGTTTCAAGTAAATTATTATTTTGAAAAGAATTTAGGAAAACTATGTTATATTTATATGTAACCACGTCACAAGTATATTCCGCGAGTGAGGTGAGTATTTCCACTTCTCTCATGGGAGCGGGTCGTTCGCCTCGGCAGGTTAATAGATGTATCTATGGTTTGCGCCGTTTGGCCCTCGGTAGTGCACAGTTTACATTTTATGTTGGATCGGGCCGAACGTCCTCGGTGGAATTTGTGTGTGATAATAGGACTTGAAGCCTTTGTATACTTGGTATAAATATACTGTTTTAGAGATCAATTGTTTTAAATGAAGGAAGTGTTTTGGGTTCTTAAATATGATGGAAGAACTGTTAAGTTATTTCCTGTTCTGAGTTTATTGTTAGTTATATATAGTGTGCTTATTTAGAATCACACATTACTATATTGTTGGCCCTAGTAGGTGTCGAAGTCGGCCCGTCGTCACTACTTCTTCGAGGTTAGACTAGATACTTACTGGGTACATATTTTTATGTACTCACGCTACACTTATGTACTTGATTGTACAGGATTTGAGGCAGGTGCATCTAGCCACCAGTCAGGCGCGTAGATTGATTTTCCAGCTCGAGACTTCCCGGTGAGCTGCCCTTTTGAGCTATTCTGCAGCAGCTGGAGTCTCTCTTATGCTTTATTTTCTGTCTATTTCCTTTCAAACATTAGGCTAGAATTTTTGTTTTTATATTCTACTAGATTGCCTACATACTTGTGACACCGGGTCTTGGAACACACTAGTAGACTTGTGACTTTGGTTTTGGCTTACATGATTTCGATTTGTAATCGTTGCTTCCACTTATTTATGTTAAAATTGTAACCTTCTGGATTTTCTTAACAAAACAAAAGGGGGGATCACTACTTATTAATTTATTTAAAATAAAAATCACTAATTGATCAGTGCTGGCTTACCTAACAACGGTGTTGGGCGCCATCAGGGCCTGTAATGGAATTGGGTCGTGACAACATGATATGAGAGCTCTAGGTTCATGTAGGTCTCACAAGTTATGGGCAGGTCTAACAGAGTCTTGCGGATAGGTGCGGAGACGTTCGTACTTATCTTCGAGAGGCTATAGGATGTTAGGAAACTACTCTTTATTCATCTACTATCGTGCAATTGATGGTACACTAAGTTTCTTCCTTCTAGTCTCTCACAAATGGTGAGGACGCATACGGCGGATGTTCCAGACCCAGGAGGAGCTGCTCCCCCCATTGCTAGAGGTCGAGGCAGAGGATGGGAGAGGGCACCAGCCCGAGGTAGGGGACTAGGGCATCCCAGAGCTGTCCCAGTAGCACCACCAGCGGATCCAGTGGAGGATCCCATTATTGAGGAGCATGGCGAGGTGCCTGCCGTAGAGCTAGCCATGGTAGATTTCATGACAGCATCGGGCTTTCAAAAGGTCATGGCCGTATGATGCGGTTCATGGACACCATGACTCATGCTGGTTTATTTCCAGCGGACCCAGCCACATCTCAGGCAGGAGGGGGAGCATATACCCCTACTGCTCAGGCTCCAGGGCACGCAATTGTAGTATATCAGACTCCTGGTGCACTCCCCATGGGCTAAGCCCACCTAGTTGCGGCGGCTGCACCTGAGCCTAGACCAGCTACGGAGGGCGATCCGCAGAAGCTATTTGACAGATGGACTAGGCTACACCCTCCTATCTTCGGGGGCAAGCGGCATGAGGATCCCCAGGATTTCATTGACCGGTGCAGGGACATACTACACGATATGAGGATATTTGAGTCCCATGGGGTGGACTTCACTACTTTCTAGTTGAAGGGCAGGGCCCATAGATGGTGGCAGTCTTATCTTCTTGGCAGACCAACGGGTTCCCCTCCCATGACTTGGGACCAGTTCACACAGCTTTTCTTGGATAGGTATATTCCACCCTCTCAGAGGGAAGAGTTGCGAGGTCAATTCGAGCAGCTCGAGCAGGGTCAGATATCAGTGACTGATTATGAGGCGAGATTCTTTGAGTTGTCTTGCCATGCACTTATGATAGTTCCTACCAACACAGAGAGAGTGTGGAGATTTGTTACGATCTTACACCCCAGTATTCAGGCTAGTATGGCCCGGGAGGTTGAGATGGGTACTAGTTATCAGCTAGTAGTGGAGATTGCTCGGAGTATTGAGGGATACCGCCAGAGGGGTAGAGATTAGATGAAGCAGGATAAGAGGACCCGTTTCTCTAGAGAGTTTAGAGGTGCCCCAGATAGGGGCAGGGGTCAGTTTGGGAGGGGGCAGCCCAGCAGGCCCACATATCCAGCAACACCATCTCCTCGGGGTGTTCCAGCGTGACCTTATTTTAGTGATATGCCAAAGAGTTCTTTTCGCCCACCAGTTCATCAGGGTTCTTCCAGTGCCTATTTCAGTGCCATGGTAGAGAGTTCATACCGCCGCCCAACCATTCAAAGTTCCTCTAGTGTGTATTCAGGCTATCAGGGTCAGGCTTCGGGGCAACAGTCTATGGTACTGAGAGATTGTTATGAGTGTGAAGATTCGGGTCACATGAAGAGATTTTGTTCCAGACATTGGGGCAAGGTAATACAGCAGGGTTATCAGCCCATGATTGCAGCACCAGCCGTTCGACCGCCCAGAGGTGGGGGACAGTCGGGTAGGGGCCATCCTAGAGGTGAAGGCCAGGTAGGGGGAGGTCAGCCAGCTATTGTTCAGTCATGTGGACGCCAGCCAGCCGACGCTCCAGCTAGATTTTATGCTTTTTCGGCCAGACCAGATGTAGTGGCCTCAGATGTTGTGATCACAGGTATTATTTCTGTCTCCGGTAGGGATTCTTCATTATTATTTGATCTAGGGTCTACCTATTCATATGTGTCATCTCTATTTGCTCATTTCGTGGATATTCCTCATGAGTCCTTGGGTACTCTTGTTTATGTGTCCACTCCTATGGGCAATTCTGTGGTTGTGGATTGGATCTATCAGTCCTGTGTGGTCACATTCTGTGGTTACGAGACTAGGGAGGACCTTCTACTACTCGATATGATCGACTTTGAGGTCATCATGGGCATGGACTGGTTATCTCCGTATCACGCCATCCTTGATTGCCATGCCAAGACTGTTACTTTAGCGATGCTAGAGTTACCGAGATTAGAGTGGAGGGGTTCCTCTGTTAGTACATCTAGTCGGGTCATCTCTTTTTTTGCAGGCTCAACATATGGTCGAAAAGGGTTGTCTGGCTTAGCTAGCTTATGTTCGGGACACCACCGCAGAGTCTCCGACGACTGATTCGGTGCCAGTAGTTTGGGAGTTTGCCGATTTGTTTCCTTCTGACCTTCCAGGCATGCCGCCATATCGTGATATTTATTTGGCTCCAGGTACCCAGCCAATATCTATCCCACCGTACCGTATGGCTCCAAAAGAGTTGAAGGAGCTGAAGAAGCAGCTTGATGAGTTATTAGCAAAGGGGTTTGTCAGACCGACCGTATCACCTTGGGGTGCACTAGTGTTATTTGTGAAGAAGAAATATGGAACTATGCGGATGTGCATTGATTACCGTTAGTTGAATAAAGTTACCATCAAGAACAAGTACCCGTTGCCGTGTATCGATGATTTGTTTGACCAGTTGTAGGGTGCTAGGGTATTTTCTAAGATCGACTTGAGATCGGGGTACCATCAGTTGAAGATTCAGGACTCAGATGTTACGAAGACTGCCTTCCGTACCAAATATGGTCATTATGAGTTTCTAGTGATGTCCTTCGGCTTGAATAGTGCCCCATCGGGGTTTATGGATTTGATGAACTGGGTGTTCAGGCCTTATATTGATTTCTTCATTATTGTCTTCATTGATGACATCTTGATTTACTCATATAGTTTAGGGGAGCACGAGCAGCATTGAGAGTGGTGCTTCAAACATTGCGAGAACAAGAGCTATATGCTAAGTTCTCCAAGTGTTAGTTTTGGCTAGAGTGTGTGGTATTCTTGGGGCATGTGGTATCAAGAGAGGGTATTAAGGTGGATCCTAAGAAGATTGAGGCAGTTCAGAGTTGGCCTTATCCCACTTCAGCGACTGAGATCAGGAGTTTCTTGGGGTTAGCATGCTATTATCATCAGTTTATGGAGGGATTTTCATCCATTGCAGCACCGTTGACTAGATTGACCCAGAAGGGTGCCCCGTTTCCTTGGTCCGATGATTGTGAGGCAAGCTTTCAAAAGCTCAAGACAGCCTTGACTGCAACACCAGTTTTAGTGTTGCCTTTCGGTTCAGGGGTGTATACAGTGTACTGCGATGCTTCACGCGTTGGCTTGGTTTGTGTATTGATGTAGGAGGGGCGAGCTATTGCATACGCTTCACGTCAGCTGAAGCCTCATGAGAAGAATTATCCTGTGCACGATTTGGAGTTGGCTGTGATTGTTCATGCTCTTAAGATTTGGAGGCATTATTTATATGGGGTGCCTTGTGAGGTTTATACTGATCACCGAAACTTACAACACTTGTTCAAGCAAAGGGATCTCAATCTGAGGAAACACAAGTGGCTTGAGTTACTGAAGGACTATGATATCACTATTTTTTATCATCCGGGTAAGGCGAATGTAGTCGCGGATGCCTTGAGCAGGAAGGCATAGAGTATGGGTAGTTTGGCATTCATTTCAGTTGAGAAGAGACCACTAGCTTTGGACATTCGGTCCTTGTCTAACAGACTGGTAAGGTTGGATATTTCAGAGCCCAGCCGTGTTCTTGCATGTGTTGTTTCCCAGTCTTCACTATTGGAGTAGATCAAGGCTCGACAGTTTGTTGATCCTCACTTGGCAGTCCTTAGAGAGACGGTACTACAGGGTGGTGCCAAGGAGGTTTCTCTGGGCGAGGATGGTGTTCTGCGACTCTAGGGTTGTCTATGTGTTCCTAATGTCGATGGCTTGAGGGAGAGGATCCTAGAGAAGGCACACAGTTCTCGGTATTCTATTCATCTAGGTGCTACGAAGATGTATCGTGACCTGAGATAACAGTTTTGGTGGCAGCGGATGAAGAAAGACATAGTTGAGTATGTGGCTAGGTGCCTAAATTGCCAGCAGGTCAAGTATGAGCACCAGAGGCCAGGTGACCTACTTCAGTAGATGACTATACCTGAGTGGAAATGGGAGCGCATTACCGTGGAATTCGTAGTTGGGTTGCCACGGACCTTGCGGAAGTTTGATGAAGTTTGGGTCATTGTCGATAGGTTAACCAAGTCGGCACATATCATTCTGGTTGTGACTACATATACTTTAGATAAGTTGGCCCAGATTTATATTCGGGAGATAGTTCGGTTGCATGGTGTGCCTGTTTCCATCATATCAGATAGAGGCCCTCAGTTCACCTCACATTTCTGGAGGGCCGTACAGAGTGAGTTGGGGACCCGTGTAGAGCTCAGCACAACATTCCATCCACAAACTGACGGGCAGTCATAGTAGACAGTTCAGATATTGGAGGACATGCGAAGAGCATGTGTGAATGAATTTGGGGGACAGTGGGATCAGTTCTTTCCTTTGGACGAGTTTGCTTATAACAATAGTTACCAGTACAGTGTCGAGATGGCTCCATTTGAGGCCCTATATGGTCAGCGATGTCGTTCTCCCATCGGGTGGTTTGAGCCCGGCAAGGCTAAGTTATATGGTACTAATTTGGTGAAGGATGCCTTGGAAAAGGTAAAGTTTATCTAGGAGCGACTTCGCACCACACAGTCCAA
This sequence comes from Nicotiana tomentosiformis, assembly GCF_000390325.3. Classification (NCBI taxonomy): domain Eukaryota; kingdom Viridiplantae; phylum Streptophyta; class Magnoliopsida; order Solanales; family Solanaceae; genus Nicotiana; species Nicotiana tomentosiformis. The sequence goes on from NC_090819.1 coordinate 131,523,372, forward strand.
ACATAAGAGTTATGCTTATTAGAAGGCATGCGATGTATCATTTATGGTCGGCGAGAAGGTTCTCTTGAAAGTCTCGCCGATGAAGGGTATTATGAGATTCGGAAAGAAGGGTAAGTTGAGCCCAAGGTTTATAGGTCCATTTGAGGTGTTTAGACGAATTGGGGAGGTTGTTTGTAAGCTTGCTTTACCTCCCAGCCTATCAGGGGTTCATCCGGTTTTTCACGTGTCTATTCTCCGGAGGTATCACGCCGACTTGTCTCATGTGTTAGACTTCAGTACTATTCGGCTAGATGAGAGCTTGGGTTATGAGGAGGAGCCAGTTGCTATTGTTGCTAGACAGGATCGACAGTTGAAGTCCAAGAGGATTTTCGCGGTAAAGGTTCAGTGTAGGGGTCAACTAGTCGAGAAGGCGACCTGGGAGTCCGAGGAGGACATACGGAGCAGATATCCATATTTATTCAGCACTTCAGGTATGAATCTAAACTCGTTCGAGGACGAACGTTTTTTTAAGAGGTGGAGAATGTAACGACCCGACCGGTCGTTTTGCTTTCTAGAACCCTTTTCCACTAAATAAGACTTTCTCGTACTTGCTTTGACTGATTTATGACTTGCGGGGATGGTTGGTTCGGGATTGGGAAGAGTTAGGATTGAAATCGGAACACTTGGTTCCTTAAGGTTGGCTTAAAAGGCCAAGTTTGACTTTGGTCAACATTTTGAGTAAACGACCTTGGAATCGGGATTTGACGGTTCCAATAAGTTCGTATGATGATTTTGGACTTGGGCATATGTTCGGATCGGGTTTTAAATGACCCGGGAGCGTTTTGGCGCCCAATAGTGAAAGTTCGTTCTTGAAGTTCTTTAAATGTGTTTGGGAGTTGGTTTTGGTGTTATCTAGATCTGAATTGAATTTCGATACCGGGAATTGTTCCGTAATATCATTTAAGACTTGCACGCAAAATTTGGTGTCATTCCGAGTAGTCTATGCATGATTCGGCGCATTCGGAGGATTTGGAAAACTTGAAGTTCAATGTTTGATTAAATTTGGTTTTGGGGTATGATTCTTTGTTTCGTTGTTGTTTTTCGCGTTTTGAGAGTTCGAACAAGTCCGTATTATGATTACAGACCTGTTAGTGCCTTTGGACGGGGTCCCGAGGGGCTCGGGTGAGTTTCGGACCCCTCGGAGCAGTTCTGGTTTCCTTCTTTGCGATCGCGAAGGGACCATCGCGTTCACATAGCAGGAGTTGGGGCTGGGGGGAAATGTGCTACGCGTTTGTGATAGCTAGTCCGTGTTCGCGAAGGTCTGGCTAGTGACCTTCGCATTCGCATGAGGCGACTCGCGTTCGTGTAGAGTAACTGGGCTGGGCTGGGGCTGCTTTGTTCTTCGCGTTCTCGAAGCAACCCTCGTATTCGCGTAAGGTAGGCCAAGCCAGCCTCCGCGTTGGCAAAACATTGACCGCTTTCGTGATGAAGGGTCTTCAGAGGGCCCGAGTCATTTGCCTTCGCGAACGCGACGCCTCTTTCGATAAAAATGGAGTTTTACCACGAAAATGGTTATGGAACTTAAAGAAAATCATATATTTATGTTCCTAAGGTTATGGGTAACAACTTTCTTCAAATATTTCTGGAATCCGAGCACGTGGGCCTAGTGAAGAATTTTTAGGAATCTTGCAATTTGAGTTGGGAAATTACTTTAATAGTTGGGATATGAAGTTTTAAGCCTATATTGATTAGTCTTTACACTATTTGGATAGTTTTGGATTGATCAGCACCAAATTGAGAGTTTGGGGCATAAGCTTGGACCGGAAAGTAGGCCTTGTAAGAGGGAAATTTCTCCATAGGTGAACTTAATTAATATGTGATAATTTGTGCGGGCTACGTACGCACGAAATGACGAGAGTATGTACGTAGCTACTATTCCTATTATGTCCGGGCAGTTTTAGGCTTACACCATGCTTTGTGGATACCGTTAACTGATCATGTATGTTGATTGTATTGCATAAGAACTAAATTGAAGATTTTAAGAATTTCAAAGTTTTCAAGTAAATTATTATTTTGAAAAGAATTTAGGAAAACTATGTTATATTTATATGTAACTGCGTCGCAAGTATATTCCTCGAGCAGGGTGACTATTTCCACTACTCTGATGGGAGCGGGTCGTTCGACTCGGCAGGTTAATAGATGCATCTATGGTTCGCTCCGTTCGACCCTCGACGGTGCACAGCTTATATTTTATGTTGGATCGGGCTGAAATTCCTCGGTGGAATTTGTGTGTGATAATAGGACTGGAAGCCTTAGTATACTTGGTATAAATTTACTATTTTATAGATCAATTGTTTTAAATGAAGGAAGTGTTTTGGATTCTTAAATATGATGGAAGAACTGTTCAGTTATTTCTTATTCTGAGTTTATTGTTAGATATGTATATCGTGCTTATTTAGAATCACACATTACTATATTGTTGGCCCTAGTAGGTGTCGAAGTCGGTCCCTCGTCACTACTTCTTTGAGGTTAGACTAGATACTTACTGGATACATATTTTTATGTACTCACGCTACACTTCCGTACTTGATTGTACAGGATTTGAGGCAGGTGCATGTTGACTTCCCGGTGAGCTACCCTTTTGAGCCGTTCTGCAGCAACTGGAGTCTCTCTTATGCTTTATTTTTTGTCTATTTCCTTTCAAGCAGTAAGCTAGCATTTGTTTTGTATATTCTACTAGATTGCCCACATACTTGTGACACCAGGTCACACGCTAGTAGACTTGTGACTTTGGTGTTTGCTTACATGATTTCGATTTGTAATCGTTGCTTCCACTTATTTATGTTAAAATTGTAACCTTCTAGATTTTCTTAACAAAAAAAAAGCGATGGGGGGGGGGTCACTACTTATTAATTTATTTAAAATGGAAATCACTAATTGATCAGTGTTGGCTTGTCTAACAACGGTGTTGGGCGCCATCACGACCTGTAATGGAATTGGGTCGTGACACACTGTATTTTAGATTTAGATTTCAGCCCCTTTACATATGGAGATACCAAATCACCACAAATATTATCCAAATTTGATAGGATAATCTCCCCTTCAAAATTTTACACTTCATTTTAATGTGTAACACCAACGATTCTAGGAAGTGACATTCAGACCATATGCCGATAAAGTTGAGGTTGGCACGCCCAAGTAAAGTTGCACAAGTGGAGAATAAAAAATTGGTATCCAAATAGGAACTATGTGAGAATTAAGTCCAATTGCAGTTGTGTTGGTTTAGTGAAACTACGAGATTGGTAGTTCTTTTCTCTCTCTCCCCCTCTCCCCCCCCCCTTTTATTTTTTCTGGGCCATGAATAATGGACTTCTACTAATGCTTTCAATAAGAGGTGTTCATAAGAACCCGAAAAATTGAACCAAACCGAAAACTCAACCAAACCGACAAAAAAACCGATACTTTTTAGGATTGGTTTGGTTTTGGTTTTGAATTTTAAAAACTGATGAAATTTGATTTGGTTTTGATTTTGAATTTTAAAAACAAATCAAATTTGGTTTGGTTTTCGTTTTAATCAAAAAATAACCGAAAAAACCGAACCAACCCGACTATAAAAGTAGCTATTTAAATTTATTATTACACCTATATATATGTATATTTTTATATAAAGTTTTTAAAATTTTATGGTACATATTAGACATTTGTATTTTTAGTCTAATTCTTTGCTATTATAATAATCTAATTCTTTGCCTTTACATTCTAGTTTGATTGTTAGTTTTCTTTTACTAAGTATAAGAATTTATTTCATGTTAAAAATAATCGATTTTTAATTGAATACTTAAATTCTTCATCGCTATTTGATTCGATTATCATCAATATATCTTGAAAATGATAGATTTCTAAAAGAACTATTGATTTGATAATGTTATATTGAAAACGTAGTCGCCGGAATATGCATTTGGTAGTGTATGTCTCATATTTAAGAAAATAACTGATAAATAATCGAAAAACCGACATAAACCAAAAATCGACTAAATTGGTTTGGTTTGATTCCAATATTTGAAAAACTCACTTACCCAAAGCGAATCATGAACACCCCTAGTTGTGTCATAGCGAGGGCTCAAGTCAAATTTTCATATTTCCAAAAGTGAGCTCTGCAGAAAACTGTAAGCAAATTTGCAAGTAGATGAAAACACCAGTTGCGGTAATATATTACCCTCTTAATATTATACCTGAGAAGATAAAGTCTAAAAAAAGACAGTAAAGAAAAAAAGGGAAGATCTCAAATTTTTTACATTAAAGTTCTAGAGTACTATAAAATATCAAAGAAAGATGAAGATATACTTTATATGAAGTGAAATTTATTTGGTTCTTATTTTAGAAAGGAGCGGTTTGCATCTGTAACACCCCAGACTTTAGACAGAATCCCACGCCGGCAAAATACAATAGTGGTATCAGAGCCCTCTCATGTTTTGGCGATATGATCTAAAGCTTGAGGTGTTACATACACCCCTCTTTTGGAGTCAGCGTCCTCGCTGAGGTTTGTCCCACCGCATGGGATTCTCCAACATTCAGCACTGAGGTTTGCCCCGCCTAACTAAAATTTTCCCAAACTATGTTGAACCCTGACCCAACATCGGCAAGGCTGATACAAGAGTGGCTCTGATACCATTTATAACAGACCAGCCCGCTAGTGATATTGTATGCTTTGGGCTAGGCCCTCATGGGTTTAAAATGCGTCACTAAGGTCTAAGGCTTGTTAACTTATATACCCAGCATCCCTCTTGTGATTTGTCGATGTGGAACTCTATCTAAAGTCTGGGGTGTTACATACACCCCATCTTATGAACTCAGCGTCTTCGCTGATGATTGCCCCACCGCATGGGATTCGCCTAGACTCAGTATTGAGGTTTGCCCTACCGCATGGGATTTGCCTAGACACAGCACTGGGGTTCATATACATAATGAACTCTATATATATACACCAAGAACCATTTCTTACTTACAAACGCTATACAAATTCAAAAAAAAAAAACTAGAGTTTGAAAAAAGAGAGAAGCATAACAGAATGAGCGCTTCGAGTTTATCGAACATTTCCAATGAAGATTATTGGAAATTGTTTCGTGGAAATTCAGTCACTGTTATGAGAAAAATACATTTAGAAAAGAGTCTATAGAAGCGTATCTACGGATGCACAAACCTCACTTGGTAATACTACAAGAGTGCGAAACGCACATCAAATGGAAAACTAGCACTAAACATGAAAACTTGGTGTTACTATGGGACAAATAACGCATTAACTGTGATATATCTTTTAGATATCACAAGGAAAATGCGAGATGGATTGACAAATATATATCGGCAAATATTCAATTGGTTAAATATCCATCGGTTAAGTTCAAATTTTATGGAGTTTATGGAGATCTAACATATGGTCTAGATTTAGAACCATTAAAATTGACACCACATCCTGGGTCACGTAATAAGTTATATGATACATCATGACCTATGATTGGGGGATGCTAATCTAACCCGCCCATCAGAGAGAAGCATCAGATCTCCAAATACAAAAGAGCATATGAGTAACTTCATCAATTTTACGGCTAGCCCTAGTATGTTAGATTTAGATTTCAGCCCCTTTACATATGGAGATACCAAATCACCACAAAGATTATCCAAACTTGATAGGATAATCTGCACTTCGAAATTTTACACTTCATTTGAGCGTGTAACACCAACGATTCTAGGAAGCGACATTTCGGACCATATGCCGATAAAGTTGAGGTTGGCACGCCCATGTAAAGTTGCACAAGTGGAGAAGAAAAAATTGGTATCTATGTGAGAATTAAGTCCAATTGCAGTTGTGTTGGTTTTGTGAAACTACGAGATTGGCAGTTCGCTTCTCTTCACCCCCCCCCCCCCTTTATTTTTTTCTGGGCCATGAACAGTGGACTCCTACTAATGCTTTCAATCTCAAGTGCAGAATAAGTGCATAAAGTACTAATTTTGTCGAATGCTGCAAATATCTTTTCAGTTTATGTTATTTTGTTACTTTTCATTCATTCCCTTCTTTGATTTAGTTAATGATGCTTGAAACTTTATTAGTTTTAAATTCTTTAATCATGTCTTGTATACGATGACTAATATTTCTCCATCCAAATATGATTGTATTTGCGTTAATGTGCATCTCTAATTTAAAATAGCAATCTGTAATTACTAGATCACTTTGTTCAAATGACCTTTTGATTGAAATATGATCCTATTTTTTGTAAATTGGACTTCAGTGTTGTTGGCATTACCTACTTACCATTAAATACTTGTGCTCTGTAGGATTCACAAGTGGTCAAAATGTTAGAAGCCATATATAAACAAGCCAGTCCATATGTTATTCCACTCTACTATACCCAAGCCTGTGTTTGAAGAAGTCATCGTTAAGTTTGGACCAAGTTTATAATTAAGATAATTCTTCATTCAAATTTATAACACACTCTTTTTATTAATAATATAAATATACGAAATAAAGCTTATTTCAAGGACATCCTCGTATAAAATGAAGAGTTTATGTTTTTCCCTCTAATTATGTCAGAAGTTGTTACATATCAAGTTAAGTTAACCTCTAACACAATCCATAATTACTTTGATATGATAGCTTGTAAAATTGCTCTAAGTGTAATTAAGAAAATTACAACGTCTTATATGTGTAACTTAAGCAACTCTAAAATAAAAGGAAATTTGGCACTCTATGGCCAACGGGACAAACATATGGCATGAAATATCCCAACTTATCATTATTGGCATGTTTTAGCCCAATTCGATTATTTTAGTAAAACAATTAGCAAAGTTCAAAATAGTTCATCTTCTTCCTCAGCATTCCTTTACCACGTAATAGTACCACCTCGTCAATGCCATTTCTAACACTTCAGCCACCTTCATTCACTAAAACACCATCAGAAATTTATTGAATTCACTGAATTTGGAGAAGATTTTGAAACCCTTATTTATTGATCAAGCTTGAAGCTTTAAGATATTATAATTTGAATTTTATGTTCTAATATTTTATTGATAACACTTGTGTGAAGCTTGTACTAAAACTAAAGCTCATTCGAAGAGTGGGTTGATTTGAAAACACTTGTGGGTTGATTTAAAGAGCTACTAGATGGAATTTCGAGCTGGACAAACTCGAACAAGAGGAGCTGAAGCGCGGTGTATATATAAATGTGTATATACCCTATATACATGCATGTGTATATCTTCCATGTATATCATATACATTTGAGAAGTGCTGGAAGAGCTTTTCAGTGGCCTTTTTCTCTCACAAGTTAATTTTCTTGATTCTTGTTTTGTGTTCAAGTGAGATCTAAAAGATTTCTTTAGTCCTCTCCTCCTCCTCCTCATCTTCCTCTCTACTTCTTTTGCCAGAATTCTTGGAATGGCCCCAACGGTCACTGCCTGTACACACCGTCCGCCGCTGATACCCAACGGCAACAACAGGTAGCTCCCTCCCCCTCTCCTCCCCATTATCTCCTCCCCCTCTCTCCTCTCTCTTCTCTACCCCCCCACCCCCACCCCCATCCCCCAACATTATAGACACCCACAGTTGCCGGCAAAGAACAGTACCGGCGATAGCCGGATTTATGACGGCAGCAAGAACAGCATCTCAACAGGTAAACGCAGGTCCTCCGACCCTTATTTTCTCCCTCTCGATCTTGTTCTTTTTCGCGACAGGTACGTGGGAGGCAGCACTATTTATCACACTTGTAGCTTCGACATTTTTGCCTCTCCTTATCACCATCTACTCCTCGTTCTCCTCTCCATCACTACTCTCGAGGCGAGTCGAACGCAGGTGTTTGTATATTCATTTCAATTTTTTACGCTTTTCTCTGCATAAATCTGTAAAATGTTGAGAATTTTTGATTTTATAACTTTACTAAATATGACGATTTCATCATTTTAATTTTAATTGTTTTTTAACATACAAAGAGTAACTATAGATCTAGCTTAGGCCTTAAGATAAATTTCATCCAAATTAGAATATCAGGGTTCATTCACTGTACATCTTCTGGGCTTATTCGTTTTGTATTTTCTTAACAACTGAAATTGTATGAACTTTTTTCTAATGGGTTTTTCTTTTTAGCTTTAGGGTTAGTCATTTTTCTTGTGATTATTTTTTAATTGACTATTTTTTAAATTAACTTAAGGTTATATTTCATCCTTTTTTGCGCTCCTTTTCTACGGGTGGGGCCTCACCAGTGGTAGCGGTGATAGACCCTCCCCCCTTTGTTCGGCTACATGATGTTTTGTGTGTATTTCATGTCAGGGCCTATGACTATTAGCGGTGAAAGGGACGTGCATGTGCAAACATTGAAGAACAACTCGGGCGAGTGTCAGTAAGGGGCGACGGGAGTTGGACGTGAACATGCTAGGTGGACGCAACACCGTCGTATATACCAAGACCATTCCAAGGTTGTACTCACGGGATTTGGTACCTCCCATTTTCCAGTTTTTCTTTGTTGTGTTAGTTAAATTGCTACCATCTTAGTTCGTATTAGTTTATTCACCATATTATTATGCATGTAGTTGCAACTTGTCTTCTTTTGGTTTGGTATGTTGCCTTGTGTGTCATAGTGATTTCCCTTACTCTTCCATAAGTATAGTGGCTGTGGTATGGGATTGACGAGTGAGGTCATGTCCTCGGGGGGAACGGGGGCTGGGGCGGGAGGTAGGGCAGGGGTTAGGGGTGGGGCGGGAGGCAAGGGAGGTAAACAAAACAAGGGTGTCTGTAGGTTGAGAATTGGTTCATGAAATGTAGGTACATTGACGGGAAAGTCTATAGAGTTGGTGAAGATACTCCAAAAGAGGAGGGTCAATATAGCGTGTGTCCAGGAGATAATGTGGGTAGGGTCGAGGGCGAAGGATGCAGACGGGTATAAACTTTGGTACTTAGGAGTCCAGAAAGGTAAGCATGGAGTGGGCATCTTGATGGATAAGGAACATAGAGAGTCTATGGTTGAGGTTAGACGAGTGAATGATAGATTGATGATTATTAAGTTGGTGGTTGGAGAGTGCACCCTAAACATCGTTAGCGCCTATGCGGCGCATGCGGGCCTAGATGAGGAGGTTAAACGGCGCTTCTGGGAAAGGTTAGATGAGATTGTGGGCATATTGGGTCGACCGCAGGTGGTTATGGTGAGGTGCATGGGTGCTTCAGTTTTGGGGAGAGGAACGGAGGAGGTACATTGCTATTCTACTTCGCTAAGGATTTTGGGTTGGTGATTGCGAACTCTAGCTTTCCGAAGAGGGAGGGGCATTTGGTTACTTTTCAAAATGCAGTGGCGAAGACTCAGATTGACTATCTCCTCCTCAGGAGGTGTGACATAGGGTTGTGCAAGGATTGCAAGGTGATTCCAGGTGAGATACTCGCGACGCAGCATAGGCTCTTGGTGATGGACGTTGGTATTATGTTTAATAGGAAGAAAAGGTTTGCTCGAGGAAGACCAAGAATCATGTGGGGAGCCTTAACTAAGGATAAATCCCAAGAGTTGGAGAGGCGGTTGTCGGCTATGGGAGCTTGGAGGAGCAGCGGTGACGCAAGCACTATGTGGTCAGCAACATCAGACTATATTAGGGAGGCTGCGAGAGAGGTGTTAGGGGTCTCGACGGGCATCTCTTGTGGGCACAAAGGAGACTGGCGGTGGAATGAAGTGGTCCAAGGTAAAGTGGAAACGAAGAAGGTGGCGCACCTAAAGTTAGTGGGGAGAATAGGTGAGGAGGAGAGGCGAGCGTGTATGGAGAGGTATAAGGTATCTAGGAAGAAGGCTAAGCTAGCGGTCACGAAGGCTAAGACTGCGGCTTATGGTCATATGTACGAGGAACTGGGGAAAAAGCCGGGGATAAGAAGTTATTTCGGCTGCCAAGTTGTGAGAGAGGAAGGCTCGGGATTTGGACCAAGTGAGATGCATCAAGGATGAAGATGGTAGAGTATTTATAGAAGATGCCCAGATTAAGATGAGATGGCAGACTTACTTTCATAAACTTCTAAATGAAGAAGGGGACCGGGATATTGTGCTAGGCGAATTGGAGCATTTCGAGAGTCACCGTAACTTTGGGTACTGCAAGTGTATCTAGGTTGAGGAGGTCATGGGAGCTATGCTTAAGATGAGTAGGCGCAAAGCGACCGGGACAGACGAGATTCCGGTGGAATTTTGGAAGTATGTGGGGAGTAGGTTTGGAGTGGTTGACTAGGTTGCTTAATGTTATTTTTAAGGCGAAGAGGATGCCAGATGAGTGGAGGTGGAGTACGGTGGTTCCATTGTATAAGAACAAAGGTGATATCTAGAGTTATAACAATTATAGGGGTATCAAATTACTGAGTCATACTATGAAAGTGTGGGAGAGGGTGGTTGAAGCGAGGGTGAGGATGACAGTCTCTGTATCCGACAACCAGTTCGGGTTCATGCCGGGTCGTTCGACTACAGAAGCTATACACCTTGTTAGGAGGTGGGCAGAACTGTATAGAGAGAGGAAGGGGGATCTGAACATGGTGTTTATTGACCTAGAGAAAGCATATGACAAGGTTCCTAGATAAGTTCTCTGGAGATGCCTGGAGGCAAAAGATGTGTCGGTTTCCTACATTATGGCGATTAAGGACATGTATGATGGGTCTAAGACTCGGGTTAGGACAGTAGGAGGCGACTCTGAGCATTTTCCAGTTGTAATGGGGGTAAACCAAGGTTCTGCGCTCAGTCCGTTCTTATTCGCCCTGGTGATGGACGCGTTAACACACCATATTCAAGGGAAGGTGCCATAGTGCATGCTATTCGCTGATGACATAGTTCTGATTGATGAGTCGCGAGCCGGTGTTAACGAGAGGCTGGAGGTTTGGAGACGGGCTCTTGAGACTAAGGGTTTCAAGCTGAGCAGGACAAAGACGGAATACCTGGAGTGTAGTTCATCCCTGAGCCGGGGGAAGTGGGCGTGGATGTGAGGCTTGAATCACAGGTCATCGCGAGTAGAGGCAGCATCAAGTACCTTGGTTTGGTTATCCAGGTGGATGGGAGATCGATGAGGATGTCACACACCGTATTGGGGTAGGATGGATGAAGTGGAGGTTAGCATCTGGAGTCTTGTGTGACAAGAGAGTGCCACTGATACTCAAAGGTATGTTCTATAAAGCAGTGGTTAGACCGGCCATGATGTTTGTGGTTGAGTGTTGGCTCGCTAAGAACTCACATATCCAAAAGATGAAAGTAGCAGAAATGAGGATGTTGAGGTGGATGTGCGGGCACACTAGGATAGATAAGATTAGGAATGATGATATTCGGGAGAAGGTGTGCGTGGCTCCCATTGATGACAAGATGTGGGAAGCGAGGCTTAGATGGTTCGTACATGTTCAGAGGAGAAGCCCAGATGCTCCGGTATGAAGGTGTGAGCGGCTGGTTGTGGAGGGCACGAGAAGAGGTAGAGGGCGACGTAAGATTTATTGGGGAGAGGTGATCATGCAGGATATGGTGAGGCTCCAGATTTTCGAGGACATGAAACTTGATAGGAAGATGTGGAGGTCGAGTATTAGGGTTGTAGGTTAGGAAGTAGTTAAGTCTTGCCTTACTTCATACCATTGTGGGACTAGCCAGGTAGGGTTTTTGTCTAAGATAGCTAGTGAAAATGTTATGTCTTATTATTTCGCTTTTCAGTGTAGGACCTATTTACTAGCTATCGCTTTTTCTTTGCATCTTTCTTCTAGATATCATGGGGTTCCTATTTTTGTTATGATCGTTGTGGTGATACTAATATTGTCTCCTTTTGTCCTTTTTTATTTTTGTTTTCTTGAGCCGAGGGTCTTTCGGAAATAGCCTCTCTACTCCTTTGGGGTAGGGGTAAGGTCTGCGCACACATTACCCTCCCTAGACCCCATTAGTGGGATTTTACTGGGTTGTTATTGTTGTTATCATATACATTTATGATATCCACGAAAATATGTGTGGATATATATGATATACATATGGGATATACATTATCGTTGCAACGTTTTCCAAGTCGATGTCAGCTCTGAATTTTGTCTCAAAAGCAATCCAAATCACCTTTAATCTCCTTCAACTTTGTATATAACTTTGTCTACGTGTTTCCAAAGAACTCCAATCACACCTTTTTTTAAAAACAACTGCTCAAAATTTTTAGATTTCGAATTGATGTTTCACGTGAGTCTTTCATGGTGAGATTACATTTTATGATGATGTAAATTATTATTAGCAGTTTAAGATGCTTTGTCTCGCCCTGCCCGTCCAGGGTAGGGGTAAGGTTGCGTATATCTCACCCTCCCCAGACCCCACTTGTGAGAATACACTGGGTCATTGTTGTTGTAGTGTAAGATGCTTTGTCTATTAAATTTTAATGAACTAGAAACAAAGAGACGGGATATCCAAGATCTCTTAAAAACTCCACCAAAACCCCAAGATCTCTTGTATATTCGTCCATTTTGGAGAATTTGTCTATCCGTACCAATTTGATTAAGGTATAGTTGCTAAGCTTAATTTTTGGCTAAAACATTGTCAATAATTGTTAATAATGGTATATGTGCGTCAATTTTCAATCATAAATCAAGCGGAATTGTTATGTACCAAACTACCCCTAGATGTGACTGACACCCAGCACGCATCATCCGCCAGGCGAATCAGATTTTCATACATTAACCATTAATTCACATTATTTAATAATTTAAATAAGTGTCCAAACATGCCGATAATTAATTATGAACAATTAATATCTTGAAATACATATTTAAAACTCTTGCCCAATTCTCACACTAGACCATAAAGCATCTAAAGAATTACATAAAGGTTCAAAGTTACGTGCACAAATCACAATTGAAATAAATATAAATAAATAAAGACTCTATCGGTAGATCATCTCAACAATTGGATCAATTCTAGGTTCGTCGTCAACTGCTAGCTTTTTAGTCAGCAACAGTATCTGCATGAACATGCAAGTAAGGAGTGAGTTATACGTAAATATAACTTGTAAGATCCTCGATCGGCCACTTTAAATACTCCTGGACAAGTGTTAGAAAATACAAACACATAATGACCACAAATATAATATATACAAAAATTATATCACCATATAATACTCAATAAGTTCCAAAAAAATATTCAACAACAACATGATATATCTCAACATAATCTATACTAAGGACTTGTCGTAAGCGGGAGTGAAGAAAATTAACCAAACACCCCCGACGAGTCCACAACAGCATACACAATGCTCCAAATCAACCACGACAGTATACATAATGTCCCAAACATATTACGGTATCGAAGAAATAATTTCTAATAGCTCAACATCATGACACGAAGTCACGCCACACCACACCACAAAACATGTAGTAAGTGATTTTTATATTCTTAACAAATTAATACATTGCATAGGGTAAAATATGCTATGAAAAGTGGTGGCTTAAGAGAGTGACATGTGGAGCCTAACGCGGGGGACAGTTAAAACTGAAGGCAACTCGTAAAGATGCAATAAATACCCTCATCCCGGTAGCATTTAATGGAGAATATTCCACAACCTGTTACAGAGAATTTTTCATTTATGCTCACTGTTACACCTCTTTCAATGGCTCTCATAAATGACATTAAAGAAGGGCATGATCCTAGGATCTTGTTCCTAGGTGCAGCTATAAATAGTGAGCTTTATTTTTATTGTAAAGGACACGACTTCTTTTGCAAACTTATACTACAATCGATTCAAAACTTTATACAATTTTATCTTCTTATTCCTTGATTTCATTGTTGTTGTGCCCGAAAACCATGCTCCTTGAATTACTGTTTCTGCTATTTTATCTTTATTGCAAGGCTAAGTACTACATATTTCTTTAATTATTTTATTATTTCAGGATCAAATTAATTTACTTGTCTAGAAACCACGTATAAATTCAACTGTACCTTTTTTACGGGTAAACAGTTTGGCGCCCAACGTGGGGCCTAGACAGCCGTGTAATTAAGTTGATCCTTGCCTCTTTTACTAATGTGTTTTGATTATTTGTCTTAGCAAAAATCATAGAAAATGGCAGATAACGGTGTTAACAACACACACAATCCTGAGGCCCACGAAGATCAGCCTTATCACGAGAATTCAGTCAGTGACACCCGCAATGAGAGAAATGATTCCACGCCGGTCCACGACAGGCGGTACTCGCGACATGTTCGAGAGGAGACTCTCGATGATGTTGAATAGGAACAAGTTGTTGAAGCGCTAAGGGTCCTGCAAGAGCAGCAGGCGGACATTCCAGGCCATCACACATGGCAGGATAAGGTTATTACGAAGTTGAAGTAGGCATTGTCAGGGTCTTCCAATAATGTGAAAGGACGAGGTCCAGTTCCTCTTGGTGCTCCCGTGAATCAGGCAATGCAGAGGTTCAACAACAATATCCCGAGGGGCGAGGTTGGCTCCGATGGGGCTGGGGGAGAGGATCTGGCCCCAACAACGAGAATGATCCCTTCAAGAGAAAACTCTTACGCTTTATGAGGGAAGTGAACGCCCGCATGGACCAAATCTCGGGCGCACCACCGTTGCTGAAAGGGCCGGACTCAAAAAAGTATACTCAGTTACCGTACAAACCAAACGCGGCACCACAATTACTTCTGAAGCGGTTTAAAATGCCTAACAAGCCAAAGTATGATGGAACCTCAGACCCACGGGAGCATATTACCACTTATACAATGGTGGTGAAGGGGAACGATTTAGCTCCCTATGAGATCGAATCTATTTTGCTGAAAAGCTTCGGAGAGACTCTCATGAGGGGAGCCTTGACTTGGTATTCGCTGTTACCCGAACATTCCATAGATTCCTTTGAGATACTCGTAGACTCTTTTATTAAGTGTCTTTATATTAGCCGAACAAATGATACAAATTTTAGGAGGGCGGAGGCAAGTTTATAGAGCTATAACATGGCTATTCAAATAAATGAGAAAGGTGCAGGCCCGAAGGCCGACATGTTTAGAATTGCACAAGAAGAATCCGAGTTGCTGCAGGGGTTTGTCACCCGGTTCCAAAAGGAGAGGATGTTCCTCTCGGTTGTTCCAGATAAATAGGCAGCTGAAGCATTCACCAAGGGTCTCAATCCGAGAAGTTCAGGAAACTTAAGGAAAGCTTGCTTGAGTTCCAAGTGATGACTTGGGTGGATGTCCACAACTGGTACGAGTCTAAGATAAGGATCAAAGATGATCAGATTGGCTTCCCGTTTTTGGCAAAAGGACGGGAGAAGAATAAAGAAAAATCAAAAGACAATTTCGACACAAATAAACGGTCTTCGAGGGGCCGGATTTTGCCCTATGAACGGGCTAAAGGATGTGGCAGAGGTTTTCGTCGGCATACATGTTCGTTAATGACAGGAGAACTGATCGCGGTGGAAAGAACATATCATTGCAGGACAAAGAAGCCTCGGGTACGCGGGATCTTTCCTACCCCAGGCTGTCAGAATACAATTTCAAAGTCAGTGTAGTAGAGTTGGTATCAGCTATGAGAAACATTAAATAAGCACAGTTCCCGAAGCCGATGAGGTCCGATCCCAGCCAGATGGATCCCAACTTGTAGTGTGAGTCAGAGAATTCTTAAGTGACTGGGCCAAGAATAACTACGGTCGCAACCGTGATAACGCGGAACCCTCAAAAGCAGGAGAAGATCCCCCACGCCAGATGATCAACATGATATGCGGGGGGAACAAGATCAACGGGGTCACCTTCTCGGTAGCAAGAATATCGAAGATAGCAATAACTCATAGCAAGAGACTCCGGGAAGTTGCTGAAGATGTCAAGACTTTCACAGAGGAGGACGCGGAAGGATTATTGCTATCGCACAACCATGCATTGGTAATTTCTTTAAATGTATTAGATTTTCAAATCAAACATGTTCTAGAAGATCCAAGAAGTTCAGTCAATATCATACTATAGAGGGTATTAGAACAAGCCAAACTCACAGAAAGCATCATTCTGGCCATAAAACGCCTCGCTAGATTCGACCTCGTAAGCATGACAACCCGAGGAAAGATCTTGCTGCCCATGAATGCCGAAGGTGTGATGAACACGACTCTTTTTGAAGTCCATGGTTGCACGAGATGAGGGATATACCATCAACGTATCATCAGTTGCTGAAATTCCCACCTCCCGAAGGAATCAAACAGATAAGGGGCGACCAACCGGCGGCAAGAGAGATGAATGCAATTTCGGTCTCCAGTAGCAAAGGGAAGGAGTACGCGGCATACCAACTACAGGAACTTTCGCCCACTCCTGAATTGAATGAAGTTAGCCAGGGGAAGAAGCGTAGGAATATTATCAGATGCCAAGGTATTTCTAGGTACCATAAGAGACGGATGCAACAAAATTCATAGGGGAAGAGCTCGAACAAGTTGCATTGTTTGAAAAGTTCTTGGAAAGGAAATTCCACTTAATGAATGTACTGCACCTTGAGCTCAGGTCTGGCTTTATTGAATTTCTAAAATATAATGTCGATTGTTTTGTGAGGTTGCATACGGACATGAAAGGTATCCCGACGGAAGTGGCCGTACACAAGCTAATCTTGGATCCCAATATCCCTCCGGTAAAACAAAAGAAATGCCCTATTGCGGAGGCCAGGAATAAATTCGTCAAAGAAGAGGTAGCTTGTCTACTTGATATCGGTTCGATCCGAGAGGTAAAATATTTAGACTGGCTAGCTAATGTAGTAGTAGTTCCTAAGAAGAACAATAAATTCTGCATGTGTGTAGATTATAAGGTCTTAAATAAGGACTACTCAAAAGACTCGTTCCCGCTATTGAATATCGATCAAATGATTGATGCGACAGCCAGGAACGAGTTAATAAGTTTCCTCGATTCTTATTTCGGGTACAACCAAATTAAGATGAACCCGGAAGATCGGAAAAGATTTCATTCATAACAAATTTCGGCACATATTGCTATAATGTGATGTCCTTAGGGCTAAAGAACGCCGGAGCCACTTACTAACGGCTCGTAAACAAGATATTTGAAAAACATATAGGAAAAACATTAGAACTCAGGATATTTTTAGGCAAAATAAAAGAAATAACAAAGGAAGTAAAGAATGTACCGCTATGGCATTGTGCATGGAGATGCTCAACAAGAACTCTTTTCCTAATCTTTTTTCTGAAGCCAAAGGTTTTAGGTAGTTAGAAAGTTTCACTGGTCGGGATAGAAAATTGCATCCGGTGGAGACCGAGAGAGTAACACTCCTCCTCCTTTGCGGATCTTCAGAGGAGGAGCATAATTTTTCCCCAAATTCCCATGAACTAGGGACTAGGGGTAGAAGGACACCCTCTTCTCGGGCAGATACGACCGGTGGAGATGATGTAGAAGTTGCTGGTGGAAGCGTTGACAAAGGTGGAGATGATGTAGCAGTTGCTGGTGTTGGTGAAGATGGAGATGAAGCTGATGGTGTTGAAAGGTGAGAAGCAGTTGCGACAAATGCAGTGCTGGTTATTGGTTGTTCATCAACCGAAGATGGAAGGGACTCGATACTCAGCCCCAGAAGCGGGAGTTGTAATTTTCCACCATTTCATACTCCCCCAGAGCACCGAGACATCGTCATCAGTTGGTATAACTAACTCAACAGATTGAGCGGTCTGTTGAGTTGAGGAAGGTCATTGTCTTATATGTAGAGAAGCTTCCTCCTCGCTAGCTTCTCCATCAACGTCAATCATCACGGTATCTATGGTCGAGCCGATCGGAGGGCTTGTCACCACGACTTCCGTAGATGACTCGGGGACAACATTCTTTACCATCTTATTCTTTCCCCCAACTGCAGAGGAACGCCTTCTTTTTGGTTGCTTGTTCTCCAGCCGGCGACTCCGAGAAGAAGCACTTGCACCGGAAGTAGGCCTGGAGACGTCTGTCTGAGAAAATACTTTCTGCAGCAGCCTCGCTGCATCAGCAGGATCAGCCAAAATGTCTTCCTCAAGGACAACAACTAATCCCTGGGTAGACCTATATTCAATAGGGGAAAGGAGTCAAATAAATTTCTCTTAAATAAAAGTAAGGACATAATGAGTTTAACTTACCATGATTTTTGGCCTTGCACCCGTATTTCAAAGACAACTCTTTCCACGAGCGGGTTTCGGGCGTTATAATGGCCAAAATCTTCTCAACCCATTGGTCCAAGCCCTCAACCCCATGGGGGAACCCACCGAGTCGTTGAGGCAGGAAAAGAAAGAAAAGTTAATAATGATGAGGAAAGGATCTTTAACAAGGAAAGAAGCAGATTGTATACTTACGTGTGCAGTTCCACAGTTCCGGGAAAGAAGGAACCGAGGCCGAGATGATGTCACTGGTAGCAACTGAAACTAACTGTTCCATCCACCCACGATCGTTATCATCATCCATGTTGTACATCAATGCATGGTGTCCCCATTTGCTGAAGTTCATCATCCCCCACGGAAGATCTTGATGGAATAAAGGTTCATAACATGAGCTAAAGTTAGCTCCTCCCTCATTTCACGGCATAGGCGCCGAAGGAAAGCAATCGTCCTCCACACGGAGGGACTCACCTATTCCAAACACACTTGATAGCAGAGGCAAAACTCCTCAATGATGGAGTCAATCTCTCAACTCAGAGAAAATGTCCCCAAAGTAAAGGGATATGTATAGAAGTACGTAAAACCCTGCTTGGGTAAGGTTATCCTCTCCGCCAGGTCGAGAGAGATAATGTCTAATTCCTGGCAATGACTGTATTCCTTCACAGCAGGAATGCTGGAAGGACGGATGGAAGAAGGATACCTGCTAACGGCCCATGTACGAGGACTAACAGAAGAAAATTTCTCTTCGAAGTCTTTTGTCATAACAAGACTTCTAGGGATAATGGTTCTCACAATTGGAGGAGCAGCGTCCTCGAATTTGTTCTTGTTCTTTGAGGAGCTGGTATTCTTTGAAGAAGAAGCCATTATATGTTATGGAAGAAGGAAAAGCTTTTTCGTTTGAAGAGAGTTAATGAAAGTTTGAAGAACATGATACAAGTTGAATAAAGAAAGTTTTAGAGAGTTTCGAGAATTATAGAGTATGAATGAAGGAGGTTGATACGTATAATAAAGGTTTAGGTGGCTAAATTCGTGCCCATGATTACCTCGATAACCAAAAAATGTTATGCTGAATCATGCGATGACATTTGTGCAGGATATCAAATGCGGAGAGGCATGCGGCTGATCAATCTTCAGAAGCTTTTCTAAGGGAATCATAGTAATTCCCGCCAAAAGGAGTGCTTCTACCAACTTTCCGGTGACACAGTTATGTCACCGGAAAGCGGGGGACTATCTGTATAGGGTAAAATATGCTATGCTAAGTGGCCTCTTAAGAGAGTGACACATGGATCCTAACGTGGGGGACAGTTAAAATCGAAGGCAACTGTCCCGTTTGTCGCACTCGTAAAGACGCAATAAATACTCTCCGCCCGGTAGAATTTAATGGAGAATATTTCACAGCATTTAGTACACTTTCCATAACAGAGAATTTGTCATTTATGCTCACCGTTACACTTTCTTCGGGCCCTCATAATTAATATTAAAGAAGAGCATGATCCTAGGACCTTGTTCCCTAGGTGCAGCTATAAATAGTGAGCTCTGTTATCATTGTAAAGGACACAGCTTTTCTGGCAAACGTATGCTACAATCAATTCAAAACTTTATATAATTTTATCTTCTTGTTCCTTGGTTTCATTGTTGTTGTGCTTGAAAACCCTACTCCCGTAATTACTGTTTTTGCTATTTTATCTTCACTTCAAGGCTAAGTATTGCGTATTTCTTCAATTTTTTTATTATTTCAGGATCGAATTAATTCACTTGTCTAGAAATTACATATAAATTATGTACTTTTTTACAGGTAAACATACACATGTCGTTGGTTCAAAGACCACCGTCTATCAAACACACACTCTTCCCAATGCATGGACCGGGTAGACAAAATATATTATAAAAGCAGGCTTCGAAAAGTAAGCTAAGCAAAGCTTAAAGTCTCACTTACCTCAAATTCACAATCCAAACACCCTTTTCAATAAACCAATACTAAGCTCTCGGGTCTCTGAATCACCTTAAACTACACAAAAACGGATTAAGAATGGTCAACAATCCTTTGGTGAATATTTTTATATTTTTTAATACAAGTCAAACTCGAAATTAAAGGTTGACCCAATAGGCATGGAAACTGTCTAGAAACTGGATATTGTTTGGAAAAGGGATTTTGCGAAACTTTTCCTTTTCTCTTTGTCCTTCAAAGGCTGAAATAAATAGCTACACATGCTTGTTGTGTTATTTTTTACCTTATATTGGAGTGTCAAAAGGAGCCACATTCATGGATGAGGTTCTAATGCATGATTCGTTTGTGCTGGTTTTAATTAATATTCAAGCACAGATGTGTCCATGCTTTGTCCGCTTCTGTCATGACCCAAATTTACCTATAGGTCGTGATGGCATACAACATCACCGCTAGGCAAGCCAACTTGTGAATTAAACATATATTTCCTCTTTTAATAAATTTCTGAGTAATTAAACTTTCCTTACTTGCAAGATTTAAAAATAAAGAAAGTCTAAATAAATAAAAATCAAAATAATAATTTCAAGACCACAATTCTACTAGTGTATGTGCCAAGACGTGGTGTCACAAGTGGAGCATCTAGTAGATTATCCAAAATTTCAAGTTTTGTCTGTACATAATAGACAGAATACAAATACAAAGAGAGGCACTAGGTACTGCAGAACGGCTCAGGAAAGGCAGCTCACCACTAGGCCTCGGGATAACGGGGATGCGCACTGGTAGGACCACCTGATGCACCTGTCTCAGATCCTGCACAAAAAGTACAGTAAGCATAGCATGAGTACGTAAACAATGTGTACCTAGTAAGTATCAAATCTAATCTCGAAGAAGTAGTGACGAGAGGTCGACTTAGACACTCACTATGGGTTAATAAATATTAAGATAAAGATATTTAAATAAACATGGTTTATGCGGATAACAATAATTTCCTTAACAAGCAGAAATAAATAATTCTTTCATAATTTAATAATTCCCAATAAATCATTTATCTTCACAAGCTGTAATAAAATGTCAAAGCATCGTGTAATTGTTATTATTAAGCACGATTTATGCTGAGGTCATACGGCCTGATCTAGAGTGACGTGTACACTGCCCAGGGACATACGGCATGATCCATAGATGCATCTATCTACTGCCGAGGCGTTCGGCCCGCTCCACAAGAAGAGAAGGATATTTTGTAAGCATTTGACTGAAACAATTATTAATGATTTATATCCAAGGTAATACAAATTTCATTAACTACCTTTCAACATTTCCTTAACAAGTTCTAATATAATTTAGGCATTTTAATTTAACAAGTACAGTGTAAAATTCCAAAAGTTCATGAATTGGGTCCTAAAACTACCCGAACAATAGCATAATAGTAGCTACGCACGGACTCTCATCACCTCGTACGTACATAGCCCCCACAATTAGAAATAAATATTTATTTACAATACCTATGGGGTAAATTCCCTCTTACAAGGTTAGAATAGAGACTTACCTTGTCTCAAAGCTCACTTCCCGATCACAATTTCCCGTTAAAGACTCAATTTGGTGCCGAAAAATTCAAAACTAACCAAATGTTATATAATTTAATCAATACGTGCTAAATAACGCGAAATTAAATTATTAGATTAATTAACCAACACAAATTGGCAATATTCCTAAAATTCACCCCGGATCCACTAGCCCGGATTCCAAAAAATTTTGGAGGAAATCGTCACTCATAACCCTAAGAACTCAAATATAAAATTTGCATCCCATTCTATAACCATTTTCGTGGTTAAAATCTCATTTTTATCAAAACCTTGGTTTTCATCTAAACCCTTGATTTTCACAATTTACTTGTCATAATCTACCCATAATCTATGTATTTAATTCACAATAGGTACAATTAACTTACCTTCAAGTTTCTAGGTGAATACCCCTCTCAAGAAACTGCAAAATCGCCCAAGAATGGAGAAAATGGGCTCAAAAATGGCTGATCCCCGTTTTTAAGACATTCTGCCAAACAATTTTTCGCTTTTGCGGCTCGTCAACCGCATCTACGGCTATGCATCTGCGGAAAGGACCTCATAGATATGGTCCTCCCCCTTAGCCGACTCGTCCGCTTCTGCGACCAGTGGCTCGCTTCTGCGAGACCGCTCCTGCAGTGCATGTGTCGCACCTGCGACCTCGTCCGCTCCTGCGATGCCCTTCATTGCACCTGCGCCTTCGCAGGTGCGGTCAATTTCTTTGCTTCTGCGATCACTGGGCAGGCCCCTTCTGGGGCTTGTGGCTCGCCTTTGCAAGCTTGCACCTATGGCTGGCCAAGTGTTGGTGCGATTGCAGCAGAAGCTGGAAGCTTCAACTGCTGCTCCTAAGTCCAAACTTGGTCTGAGCCTCGTTCGGTTAACACCCGAGGCCCCCAGGGCCCCGCCAGAACATACCAACAAGTTTGAAATCATAAAACGAACTCGCTCGAACCCTAGGAATGCGTAAAACAACATCAAAGCTAAGAATCATACCTCAAACCAAATTGATTCAACTTAGAAATTTTAAATTCTTTAAACTTACTCCCAAAGCGCCGAAACATACTTAAACTACTCGGAATGATACCAAATTTTGCGTGCAAATTTTAAATAACCATATGGAACTACTCCGAGGTTCAAAATTCCAAACGGACCTCGATTACTCCAAAACCTACTCCAACCCAAATTTAAAGAACCTTCAAATAGCTAACTTTCACTATTAAGCGCTGAAACGCTCCTGGGTTGTTCAAAACCCGATTCGAACATACACCCAAGTCCAAAATCATCAAATGAACCTATTGGAACCGTTAAATCCTGATGTTGGGGTCATTTTCTCAAAATATTGACCGAAGTCAAACTTAACCTTTTTAAAGCCAACTAAGGAACCAAGTGTTACTATTTCAACCCGAACCCTTCAAAATCCCGAACTAACTACCCCTCAAGTCATAAAACAGTAAAAGAACATATGGATAATCTTATTTAGGTGAACGGGATTCTAGAAGAAACCTCCCCCCCCCCGGTCCTTTCTTTTTTGGGTAGTGGGAGATGGGAATTTACTTACTATGTAAAAAACATGCATTTATCAGGTTTAAGTATTTTGACTTGTAGTCCTCCTTGCTTTAACTCTGACATGATGAGAAATAATCTAGTGTAAGGTTATAAATGATAAAAATGGTGAGTGCCCTGATCCTTGGTTCTCGAAGGGTCAGCCATTTCCCACGTAGGGATGTATGCTCGAGTATTTCTTTCTTCATGCCGACTTCTATATTGAGAATATTTGGTAGTTGGGAAACTAAAATAAGATGATTGTGATAGTAGCAAACCTGTTGTTGTATGTGAAAGAAAGAAAAGTAGACAAAACAAAAGAAAGAAAAATCAAAAAGAGATGAACTTATGATGTAAGCGCTTACATCGGCATTCTTATGATGTATGCACTTACATCGGCATTCGTATCATGTAAGCGCTTATATCAGCATTCCTATGATGTAAGCGCTTACCTCGGAAGGGCATTAAAATGCCTATAAAAGGGGTATGCATTTTGATTTACAAATCATCCCTCAACTTCTTCTTTCTCTCTTCAATTAATAAAGAGCTATTCTTTGTGTGGCCGTGGAGTAGGCAAAATTATCGAACCACATAAATCTTATCTTGTCTTGTCTTGTGCAATTTATTGCTTCTCTTTCAAATATTTTATCTTCTATTAGCCTAACACGTTTCCCAACAACTAGTATCAGAGCACAAACAATATAATTCTCGTAGAAAATTATGGTACTGGTGCAGGTACTATTCACAAGAATAGTGTGACACTATTGATCATCATTACTATTCAGAGAAACTATTCACATAAATTTGTTTTTGTGAAAAATGGCATCGGAAGAATGGAAGGTTAAGATTGACAAGTTAAATGGCAAAGATTTTGGATTCTGGAAAATGCAAATAGAGGATTATTTGTACCAGAAAAAATTATACTTACCTCTGACCGAGGTAAAATCAGAGACTATGGCCAAAGCGGATTGGGATCTATTAGATCGCCAAGCTCTTGGTGTGATTCGTTTGACGCTAACACAAAATGTGGCGTTCAACATCATTAATAAGAAGACCACTGCAGGCCTGATGAAGGCGCTATCAAATATGTATGAGAAGCCATCTGTTTCAAATAAATTCTATTTGATGCGTCGATTGTTTAACTTAAAGATGACAGAAGGTAGATCTGTCACATAACATATCAATGAGTTTAATGTAATATTAACTCAGTTGAGTTCTGTCAATATAACATTCGATGATGAAGTCAGGGCATTGATTCTACTATCATCTCTACCGGAGAGTTGGTCTACAACAGTAACTGCAGTTAGCAGTTCATCGGGAAGTACCAAACTCAAATTGGATGATATTAGAGACTTGGTTCTAAGCGAAGATAGTCGCCGGAGAGAATCAAGTGATTCCCCAGGATCTTCTTTGAATACCGAAAGCAGGGGGAGAAATAGCCAAAGAGGGCAAAGTCATGGTCATGGCAGATCAAAGTCAAGGAGAAGAGGGCAATTCAAAAATCTCAAAGACATTATGTGTTGGAATTGCGATAAAAAAGGCCTCTACATTAGTCGGTGTAGAGAGCCAAAGAAGAAGAAGAACGATCAATACAAGGATGATAATTCAGCAAATGCAATTGCTGAACAAGTCGGTGATGCACTAATTTGTTGTACAGATAGTCCAGTCGAATCTTGGATTCTCAACTCAGGTGCATCCTTTCACTCTACATCATGCAAAGAATTATTGTATAATTATATTGCTGAAAAATTTAGGAAATATTATCTAGCATACGGCGAACCTATGGACATTGTAGGGAAAGGTGAAGTTCATATAAAGACTTCACAAGGCACGCTATGGAAATTGCAAAATGTCCGACATATTCCCGACCTAAAAAAATCTGATATCTATGGGTCAGATTGACAGTGAAGGATATACAACAACATTCGGTAACAGATAGTGGAAGATAACCAAAGAAAATTTGGTTGTGGCATGAGGCTTCAAGAAGGGAACACTGTATGCAACTGCAATACAGCGAGATACTATAGCAACAGTTAATCATGGCCGTGATACAACATTATGGCACCGGAGGCTCGGGCATATGAGTGAGAAGGGAATGAAGTTGTTGGCATCCAAAGAAAAGTTGCCAAACCTAAAGCATGTTGAATTAGGTTTGTGCGAAGATTGCAGTTACGGGAAACAAAAGAAAGTAAGTTTCTCAAAGGTGGGAAGGATGCCAAAGAAAAAGAAGCTAGAACTAGTGCATACATATGTGTGGGGACAAGCACCTGTAACTTCTCTGAGAGGCTCACGCTATTATGTCACCTTCATTGATGATTCCACAAGAAAGGTATGGGTTTATTTTCTAAAAAATAAATCTAATGTGTTTGTTTCCTTTAAAAGATGAAAAGCAAAAGTTGAAAATTAGACAAGTCTAAAGTTAAAATGTCTGAAGTCTGACAATGGAGGAGAGTATGATAGTCAAGAGTTTAAAGCATTCTGCTTTGAGAATGGGATCAGAATGATCATGACAGTTCATGGAACACCGAAACAAAATGGCGTTGCTGAGAGGATGAACAGAACCCTGAATGAACGAGCCAGAAGTATGAGAATACATTCTGGATTTCCGTAGTATTTTTGAGCTGAAGCTGTTAACACGGCAGCTTACCTCATAAACAGGGGACCCTCTGTACCGCTGGATTTTGAAATTCCTAAGGAGGTATGGACAGGAAAGAAGGTAACTCTCTCACATCTGAAAATTTTTGGTTGTGTTGCTTATGTGCATGTAAACTATAATGATAGAGATAAGCTTCATCCTAAGGCCAAGAAATGTTTATTTATTGGCTATAGTGATGATAATTTTGGTTATCGATTTTGGGATGATCAGAATAGAAAGATCCTTAGACACATGAATGTCACATTTAATGAAAATGTGATGTACAAAGACAAGCTTGAAGTAGAACCAACCAGTACCAGTAGACAGACATCTGAAATAGTTGAGTTAGAAGAAATCTCATAAAATGAAGTGGCTAGAGAGCCTACAACTGGATCTGAAATTGAAGATGTTGAACCAGAAGCCGAATCTAGAATCAGAATCAGAACCAGAACAACAGATAGAATCAAATGGAGAACCAGATCTGGAGTCGGGACTTGAATCAAATTCGGGATCAGTTAACCCTGAACCTACATTAAGGAGATGTAAAAGAGTCATGAATGCTCCAGATAGGTTAACTCTCTCTCTCTCTCTCTCTCTCCACTATTTACTTCTGACTGATGTTGGAGAACCAGAGCATTTTGTTGAAGCAATGCAGGTGATAAGCTCTGGTAAGTGGAAGCTAGCCATGAAAGAAGAGATGAATTCTCTTCAAAAGAATAAAACATGGATACTTAGAGAGTTACTAAAAGGAAAGAAGGCATTGCAAAACAAGTGGGTGTACAGGGTCAAGGAAGAGCATGATGGTAAAAAGAGATACAAAGCCCGATTAGTAGTAAAAGGCTTTTAGCAGAAAGAAGGGATTGACTACACCGAGATCTTCTCTCCTGTAGTCAAATTAACTACAATCAGGTTGGTGTTAAATATTGTAGCTGCAAAAAAATTGCATTTGGAGTAGCTAGATGTTAAAACTGCTTTCTTGCATGGTGACCTTGAAGAAGACATCTACATGAAGCAACCTGAAGGTTTTCAAGTTTCTGGTAAAGAAAACCTTGTGTGTAAGTTGCAGAAGAGTTTGTATGGTTTGAAACAAGCACCCCGACAATGGTACAAGAAATTTGATGGATTCATGCATAATAATGGTTTCACATGATGTGAGATGGACCATTGCTATTATATCTAAAAACTTGATAAATCCTATATCATCTTACTGTTGTACGTTGATGATATGCTAATTGCAGGATCTAGCATAAATGAGATCAACATGGTTAAGCAACAACTGGCGGAGGAGTTTGAAATGAAAGACTTAGGACCAACTAAGCAAATGCTTGGGATGAGGATTAGCATAAACATGTCTGAAGGAACCTTAAAATTGTCTCAAGAAAAGTACATACATAAGGTACTAAGAAGGTTCAGTCTTCATGATGCAAAGACCATAAGCACTCCACTCGGAATCCATCTTAATATGTCGAAGGACCAATCACCTAAGACATATGAGGAAAGGAAGTACATGTCCAAAGTTCCATATGCTTTAGCAGTAGGAAGTTTGATGTATGCTATGGTTTGCACTAGACCTGACATAGCCCATGCAGTTGGAGTTGTTAGTAGATACATGTCAAATCCAGGAAAGGAGCATTGGGAAGGTGTAAAATTGATATTGCGATATCTCAAAGACACCTTAGGTATGGAACTTTGTTTTAAAAGGAGCAATATTATCTTACAAGGTTTTGCTGATGCAAATTTAGGCGGCGATCTGGATAGTCAAAAAAGTACCACAGGCTACGTATTCACCTTGGGTGGTACTGCTGTTAGCTGGATGTCTAGACTTCAGAAAAGTGTTGCTCTATCTACCACTGAAGCAGAGTACATGGTAATCTCAGAAGTTGGAAAAGAGATGATTTGGCTCAAGAATTTTCTTAAAGAGTTAAGTAAAGAGAAAGACAATTGTGAGCTTTTCAGCGATAGCCAGAGTGCAATTCATCTTGCCAAGAATCCAGTGTATCATGCAAGATCGAAGCATATCCAGTTGAGGTATCATCATATCCGAGAGTTGATAAGTGAAGAAACGTTTTCCCTACAGAAGATACCAGGATAAAAGAACCCGTCAGACATGCTAACCAAAGTTGTTGGTGTTGACAAACTGAGGTTGTGCACTGCCTCAGTTAGCCTTCAAGACTGATAGGGTGAAGGTGCAACTAGTGAATAGCAAATCTTTATTTCAATTTCTTTCTTGATGTAACATAGGTTTGAGGGGGTGATTGATAGTAGCAAACATGTTGTTGTATGTAAAAGAAAGAAAAATAGACAAAAAAAAAAGAAATAAAATAAAGAAGAGATGAACTTATGATATAAGCGCTTACATCGACATTCTTATGATGTATGCGCTTACATCGACATTCCTATGATGTAAGCGCTTACCTCGGCAGGGTATTCAAATGCCTACAAAAGGGGTATGCATTTTCATTTGCAAATCATCCCTCAACTTCTTCTTTCTCTCTTTAATTAAGAAATAACTATTCTTTGTATGGCCGTGGAGTAGGCAAAATTGCCGAACCACACAAATCTTGTCTTGTGCAATTTATTGCTTTTCTCTTTCAAATATTTTTCCTTCTATTAGCTTGACACGTTTCTATCACGACCCAATTTAGTATCATGACCGGCACTTAGGAGCAAGTGCCCCCAGTAAGCCTCATCGGTATTTTACAGAAAATCGGACAGAGTTTCCCTTGTTTTTGGACTATGCCAAAAATTTCTCTGTCTCAAATCAACAACCAACATCCTAATATCAATTCAAACAACAATAACCTTATCAATTAACCAAAAAAAATATCTACCATTAATAGTCCACCCACTAACAACTAGAAATATTAATTTATCTTCAACTTTGATAAGAATGAGCGATACTCAACATAAGTCTATAATAACAAAAGAATACTCATGACACTAAAAGAATGACTATTGAGTGACTCTAAGAGTTCAAAGAAAATACCATAACAATAAATAAAATCTCCGCCCACGCGAACAAGTGCGAGGCTCACCAAGAACTATCAACTTGTGCGCTCTAATTAACGAAATCCTCGCCCACGTCAACTGATGTCTCTGTAAAAATAAATTAGTGGGGAATCAGTCGCTAGCTCAGTGAGTAATAATACTTAAACACAACTGTTTTATTGGGGACAAGTCAGAAAATATGCTAGTATACATATTAAACAGAAAATATCATAAGAATGCCCTTTCAGAAACAATAAACAATAATCAGTCTCATCATATTTTTCATGTAATATAAATCAATTGACAATTCGGTAAATACTGTGTAATATTAATATTCATGTTTGGGAGGTTTCAATGAACAGATCATGTAATTGGTATAACTGTGGACTCTTCGCAAGAAGTCAATTATAACGACAGTCCCTACTCGAGGGAAATCAGTAACGGTATGCTAGTTCTCCTTCCCATTAGCGAGGGTTGTAACGGTAATCGGTAATTACAAGGTGCACCAGGTCTAACGAACCCGCCGTTAGCTACAGGATCCTTCAATGTCTACTCCCATTTATATTTGTCTCTATAATCCCTATATAACCGTAGAAAAATATTTTAAAACAATATAGGACATTTCGGTTCTTATCAAATCATGTAATTTCATTTCGATAACCGTAAATTCAAGTAACGGTAAAATATATCTAGTGACAACAAGACATTTTAATACAACGGTAATCATCTCAAATAACTATTTCGGTATCATATCGAGTGAAAGACTTGTCCACCATCCAACTCAAAATAATCGGTAATATATTCATATTAAAAATTATGTGTAAATCATGCAAGTTATGAAAACACAAATTGCAAGATTACTACTCACAGTACTCTTGACGAAATACCAAATGCTTCACCTCGAGCAATTCGTACAACTTCCTCCAATAAATCTATAATTACATAATATCGATCTCATGTTAATTTCCTTGTTTCGGCTAATTCATAGCTAATTTATAATACCCAACCCTCGAGGTTTCATACCTGACTCTTAATTCGCCGAATTATATTTACCCACATATGAGTAATTACTAACCTATCAACTCCAGCCTATTCATATAATTTATTAATCCAATTTCATAAAGTTCTATTGATTCTTTAGGAAGAAAATTCTCAATTACGTGAATGAACTAGTGTAATTTCTATTACTCTGTATAATCTTTCGATCATGAGAATCGAAATTAAAATCTACCAGAAGAAGAAGCTCAAGCATTACCCGTAAGACTCAATTAGTACTTAAGATTCCTCAACAGTTATGCTATGGTTCCAGCACACTGCATCAACTTCTTTTCTCTTTTCCTTCTTTCTTTCCCTGGTGGTTTGCTGTTTTTTCATTTCTCGTGAAGCTTTTGCTTCGTTCCACTTCCCCTAACCCTTTTAAACTTTTGGCAGATATGTTTGTAATGGGCTTCCGCCCTTTTGTTTCAATTTGTTATCATTTTTCCCTTATTTTGTTTTGTTTTGTTTATTTAGTTAGTTCTTTTTTTAAAACTTAAATTATTTACTAAATATCCCATATATCCTCATTTAAAATATTGGGGTATTACAGTTTCCAACATATTGCTTTCAAGAAGAGTCTTTCCTGCTTCCAATTCATAGACTTAAAAAAGGGGATTTGCCACATCGTTGAGTGATCTTTTAAAAGAAGTCGGCCTTCACTATCTTCCAATCTTCAAAGGACAGTGGAATTAGGCTTTATCCGATGTAAGAGCTTCTTCTTCTGTCCTCTAGTCTTCTTTTAAAAGAAGGATTGTTCCCACAGTAATATCATAACATAAAATATTGCACCAAACCGTCAGTTTGCTGCAATTTAATTTGATGTGTTCTTTCATTTTCAGCCACTCGGTGACCTGGGAACACTGGATGTTGATGAGAAAGGGGAGACGTTTTATTCTGGTGCTGAAGAGAAGTTGAGAGTTGCTGACCTGATTGGGCGAGCTATAGCGGTATATGCAACTGAAGATAAATCAAATCCAGGCGTTAAAGCAGCAGTGATTGCTAGAACTGCAGGAGTTGGTGAGAACTACAAGAAACTTTGTATTTGTGATGGTACAACCAGCTGGGAAGCAACCAACAGACTTTGAATATACGTATGCTCTTTGTATACTACATCTGTATCATTTTGTTTACAATACGAACCTATTCAAGTTGAATGGAGCTAGCTACTTAATATATCAAAATAAATGTCAACATTTGCTCACTCAGTTCTGGGTTCCTAATCAATAAGTCGCTCATCTTCATTCAAAATGATTGCCAATGAACTAATTTTACAATTTGACTCATGATTTAGAAGAAATCAGTTTCTTCTCTTGTATTTAGCAATGAGAAAATTAGTTGTTAGAGGAGATAGAAGCTTATACCTGAATAACAATGCCATGTTTTTGTACTTACAATTTCTTGTGGTTCGATATAAAGCGAAATTGTAGATATTACCCATCCATAGCAGGAAGACAATAAACAGATAAAAGGACTTCATTTGTTATTGTGCAAGACTTCTCTTAACTTTTAACTGTGCAAGGTACAAAAGATTTCTTAAACAAACTAAAGATGAAACATAAATCATGGACCATGAGCCCTCTCGGGAACTTTCTTAAAAGAGGAACCTCATGTATCTCTTTCCCTTTTTCCTTCATAGATAGAGTTGCGATTTATGCAAAACAGCTTTTCTCTAGGTCTAATGTACAAAAATTCAATACTAAGCAACAACATATGTAGCTGCCACGAGTATTTGTATGGGGTAAAATTGGTTAGCGAAAGTTGGACAAATCACGAGATGATACATGAAACTAAAAACATGTAAGATGTGCGTCAGCAAATAGGTGGCACCGGATGTAAGCATATGATCGGTGCTGAGAGAGTCACCAGGGCATCGAATCCGAGAACAAAGATTATGAAAGTAAAACAATGGTTGGAAAAGACAGCATTCAACGAGCAGTGGTTACAAGGAATCTCTATATGTATGACTAATCGTTATGCAACCATCAATGGCGGTTTTATTATCATTCAAGAGGAGCTTGATGTGAGGATCTTGTCTCCGTAAATAGAGCTATAAATAGGATAATTAGTATCCATTGTAGGGGACGAAACATTACGTACACAAAAGCTAAAATCAGCACTCATTCTATAAAATTGCTCTTTACTTTGTTCTTAATATTGTTCTTGTTTCTGCTACCGGAGAAGCTAAATTCATAGCCAGGCTCGTATTTCCTTTAATTTTACTTTAAAATATTATTTATGTCCTTATCTATTTCATATTTATGGGTCAAATTAGTTGACGTATTTTTAAACTACGTTACAAATTCAACTGCACCGTTTTACGGGTAAATAGTTTTGCGCCCACCGTGGGGCATAGACAATTGTGTAAATGCTTTGATCCATTCATCTATTACTAACAAATTTTGATTCCTTTCTTAAGCAAAAGCATCTAATGATGTGAACAATTCCTATGATGTTGCAGCACACAACGAACATGAGGATGTGTTCCAACGTGATGGTTCAACTAGCGAAACCCGCAATGAAGGAGATGAAACATCTCCAGTTCGCGAAGGTCTATATCCTCGACATGTGAGGAAGCCAACTCCTGATGTTGCGGATGACGAACACGTTGGGGAAACGGTCAAAATCTTAAGAGAGCAACATAGGAAAATTATGAATCACCTCTCAAGGCAAGACCAAGTGATGACAGAATCGAAGCAGGCGCTTTTGGTTGCTTCCAGTAATTCTAATGGAGGAGTTAGGATTCCTCCCAGTTGTGATGACCCAAAATATCATCTTTAAATTTAATGATTAATTATGTGATCTAAGCACTATTTACCATTACTCTACTTATGTGTGCAGTCCGTAAAAAAATTTCGGAAAGTTTTCACGTGAAAAATGAATTAAAATATGAATTAGAGCTTTAAAACTCAGCTGAGTTGACTTTGGTCAACATTTTGAGCAAACAGACTTGGATCAGTGTTTTGACAGTTTTGGTAGGTCTCTATCGTGATTTGGGACTTAGGCGTATGGCCGGAATCAAATTCCGAGGTCCCTAGCCCGAGATATCAAATTTTGATGAAAAATTAAAAGTTTAAGTTCAAATAGTGACCGGATGTCAAATTATGTGCAAACGACCCCGGAATAGAATTTTGATGATTTTAACAGCTCCGTATGGTGATTTTGGACTTAGGAGCGTGATTGGAATTTTATTTGGAAGTCCGTAGTGGAATTAGGTTTGAAATGCCGAAAGTTGAATTTTTTGGAAGTTTGACCGAGGGGTTGACTTTTTGATATCGGGGTCGAAATTTGATTCTGAAATTTTTCATAGCTCATTTATGTCATTTATAACTTGTGTGAAAAATTTGAAGTCATTCTGAATTGATTTGATGTGTTTCGACACAAGATATAGAATTTGAAAGTTCAAAGTTCATTGATTTTGATTTGAGGTGCGATTCGCCGTTTTGATGTTGTTTGATGTAGTTTGAAGCCTCGACTAACTTCGTATGGTATTTTGGGACATGTTGGAATAATTGGTTAAGGTCCCGAGGGTCTCGGGTGGATTTCGGAAGGTAAACGGAATGGATTTCGGACAAAGAGTGCTGGAAATTTATGTTGCAGAAATTTCTGTTGCAGACATTTCGTGCATGGAGCCAACTTTGGAAGCTAATATCTCGCAATTCATAAGTAATCAGAAAATTTTCAAAACATGAAAGTTGTAGTCGTTTGATTATTGTTTCCATAAAGTTAAACCATTCATTATTTGAACATATATACTGAAAGTTATGATGGATTGAATGAAGGCTGGTAGAGCAGTTTTGCCAGAAATTTCTTATGCGTGGAGCCGACTTTGGAAGCTTATATCTCGCAATTCATAAGGAATCAGAACATTTTCAAAACATGAAAGTTGTAGTCGTTGGATTATAGTTTCCAGAAAGTTAAACCATTTATCATTTGTACATGAAGTTATGATCAATTGAAGAAAGGCTGGTAGAGCAGTTTCTGGTGGACTTTTAGTGACGAAAAATGGACTTTTAATGACGGAAAATGGACTTTTAGTGACGGATTGACAGAAACTTAAGGACCAAAAATGGTCATTTCATTCATTTCGTTTTGGATTTTTGGAGCACGGTTCTTGGGCGATATTTGGGCGATTTTCACGGGAAAACATTGGGGTAAGTGTTCCTTATCCTATATTGATTATATTTCATGATTCCATACTCATTTACATCATGAATCCGTAAATTTATGGAAGAAAAATCAAGATTTTTGCAAAATCTTCCAAAAACAAAAATTTAAGATTTGGAGGTCGAGTTGTTATCGGATTTTGGTAAAATTGGTATGGGTGGACTCATGATTGAATGGGTTGTCGGATTTTATAAGTTTCGCCGGATTTCGAGATGTGTGCCCCACTGGCAAATTTTGAGCTAATTTCGGATTTTAATGAAAATGTAATATTTTCTTATGAAATTAATTACTATAATTTTTGTTGACTGTATCGGATTAATTATGACTAGATACGAGTCGATCGGAGTCGGAAAATCGAGGAAAAAGTATAATACTTGGTTAAATTGGAGCAAGTCGAGGTAAGTGACTTGTCTAACCTTGTGTGAGGGAAATGTTCCCTAGGATTGGTTTTGATGTGATTATTAAAATGTGTTGAAAGTCGTGTGCATGAGGTGACGAGTGTGTACACGGGCTAAATTGCGAAAGATTATATTCTTAAATTGTGAAGATCACTGTTGCGCATTTATTAAATTATTTTATCTTGTTATATTCTTCATCATTGATCTGAGATATATACTTCAAATTTGTTTGATCTTTTCTTACTAATTGTTTTACCTGTTTAGTTGAAACTTGGTTTCTTTTATTCTGTGCATTATTTGAAGGTTGATTTTCTTTAAATTAAATATTATTAATATGAAGTATTTGATATTTTTAAACTTGATATTGAAGCAACGTAGTAAAGATTTTGAAATATTATTTTCCTAAATTATTTACACCTGAATATTTTTATACTCGTTGTGAGGGAGCCGTGAGCTCTTTATTGTGGAAGAATATTATTGTTGAATTATTTTGACATGAGCCGTGAGCTCTTTATTGTGGAAAAATATTATTGATGAATTATTTTGACATGAGCCGTGAGCTCTTTATTGTGGCAAACTATTATTGATGATTTATTTTGGCATGAGCCGTGAGCTCTTTATTGTGGAAAAATATTGTTGTTGAATTATTTTGGCAAGTTAAATTATTTGAGCACTTGAGGTGCAAATTGTGATATATTGTGATATTGATACGCATGCGGTGGTATAAGGTCTGGGTGTTGAAACGCATGCGGTGAGATAAGGGTGGCTTGATACGCGTGGCTAGTAGAGGTGACTACTAGAAGTCATGCGGTGTGATAAGGGTGGCTAAAACGCGGGATGCTATTTCGGGAAAAAATATTTTCTTTAAATAAATTGTGAAGGCTCCCGCGGTGATATAAGGAAATGAGATATTGTGAAATTATTTATAACTTGGGACTACGAGGCGGTACCTCGGTAGTTCCCTTGTTGATATTGATTTATGGCCATAGTTGCTTTCGATTAATTGTTGTGATTTTCATAAAGTTGAAGAAAATTCTTTTTTGATTCCACGAGATATTATTTGCAATTATTTGGTGTCATTAAATGTAACATACTATTTGATTCATTTCCAATGTCATTTTATTTTACTACATTGATAAACATTTTACCATGCCATTATTATATTCCAATAGGGCCTCACCTGACCTCGTCACTACTCTACCGAGGTTAGGCTTGGCACTTACTGGGTACCGCTGTGGTGTACTCATACTACGCTTCTGCACATCTTTTTGTGCAGATCCAGGTACATTTTACCAGCCTAGACGTCAGTGAGTTACCTGCGCACGGAGACTTCGAGATATATCTGCCAGCGTCCGCAGACTCCGGAGTCCCCTTCTATCATTTTATGTTGCTTCCTTATATTTTATTTAGACCTTGACATATAGAGACATTGAGAATAAATTCTTAGAAGCTTGTGACTTATTTCTACCGGGTTTTGGGAGTTGAAATTGTTTGAATTGTAGTTTATTTATTTCAGATATTTATTATTATTCCGCATTGATAGGCTTACCTAGTCTTAGAGACTAGGTGCCATCACGATATCATACGGAGGGAATTTGGGGTCGTGACAAGTTGGTATCAGAACACTAGGTTCATAGGTGTTATAAGTCACAAGCAGGTTTAGTAGAGTCTTGCGGATCGGTACGGAGACGTCTGTACTTATCTTCGGGAGGCTATGGAACTGTTAGGAAAATATTCATTTCCTTGATTCCTTATCGTGCGGCATTGATTTAGCGTGAAACATATATCTCATATTCCTTTGTATCCACTCGTGTATGACATTGTGCACTCAATATCAGTTGTGTGTCGACGGTTCGTGATGCCGCAGATGGACTACGAGGGAGCCAGAGATGCTCAAACATTTCCTTAACGTGTGATTCCGGATCCACAAGAACATATCACGACCTACACTACGGTTGTGAAAGGAAATGACTTGGCCCAACACGAGATCGAATTTGTCTTGTTGAAGAAATTTAGCGAAACCCTGACGAAGGGTGCTTTAACTTGGTATTATCTTTTGCAGGAGCATTCCATTGAT
The DNA here is from genome assembly GCF_000390325.3 of Nicotiana tomentosiformis. Taxonomy (NCBI): domain Eukaryota; kingdom Viridiplantae; phylum Streptophyta; class Magnoliopsida; order Solanales; family Solanaceae; genus Nicotiana; species Nicotiana tomentosiformis. The sequence continues at coordinate 131,559,776 of NC_090819.1, forward strand.
TCTCTTGAAATGCTTATAGATTCTTTTATTAAAGCTCATGCTAGAGCAAGAAAGGTCCGAGCAAGAAAGGTGGATATATTCAGAATAGCCCAAGGAGAATCTGAACTATTTCGACAATTCGTAATCCATCTCCAGATCGATAACTCATGGCAAGAGGATCCGAGAAGCTGCGGAGGATGGCATCACCTTCACAGAAGAGGATGTTGATGGACTTTATTTACCGCACAATGACGCTCTAGTAATATCTCTTAATGTCTTAGATTTTTAAATTAAATGTGTGTTGGTTGATCTAGGTAGTTCAGCTAATACCATACAATAGAGAGTTTTGGAGCAAGCATAATTAACCGGAAATATCGTTCCGGCAACAAAACAATGATGTGTTCAACTTAACAAGTGTAACAACCCGGGGAGAGATTCTGCTGTCTACACATGCCGAAGGCGTAACGAAGACCACTCTGTTCGAAGTTGCAGATGGTTACATGGGATACAACGTGATCCTTGGAAGGCCTTGAATGCATGAAATGAAGGTTGTTCCTTCAACTTATCATCAATTGCTGATAGCGATAATTACTAAAAAGGGCATTAGCGACAATAACAATAGTCGCTTATCATTTACATGACACTATTGTATGGCACTTAAGTCGGCGTCGGTAAAGCCTTTAGCGGCGTTTATCACAAAAGCTGGTAAAAGGTATGACTTATTGCCACTAAATATCATTTGCTTTACCAACAATTATTTGCGATAATTATGATGGCTGCTAAATCCAAGCTAAAACGGCAACTAATGCTCTTTTAGTATCAATTTTTATAGCCGCTAAATTCAAAAAAGAATTATCACTAAAAGTCCATACCTTTATCGGTAATTGTTTTGTAGTGATTAGAATGGCTATAATATCCCTTCTGAAAACATATTAGTATGCCCTTTTAGCATCCATTTTAATGGCTAGTAAATTCAATTAAATTGCTGCTAAAATTCATCTTTAGCAGCAATTATAATGGCTACAATATCTCTTATGGAAACATCATAATTTGCCTTTTTATCGTCCATTTTTATAATCGGTATATCCTGTTAAATTGGCGCTAAAACTAACAAGCTATAACGGGAATAGTTTAGCCACCATTAATAATAGCTACTACATTCGTTCAAAAAAAGTTCCAAGTAACAAAACATATTAATATTAATTCATAAAAACATAATGTATCTCATTAAATCTTAACAAACAAAAGGAAGTACTAATCCAAAATATTAATATTACAGTAACTTAAAAAATAAACTTATATTGTTTGAAGTAAATAACTAATGTCATTATATGACTAATCCCAATGAATAATAGTCTTCAAATAATTTTTGCAACTCTTCGTCATATTGAAATCTTCGACCCGCTAAATTATCGATCATCAGACTGTATGACCTAAAATTATAAAATAACTATGTCAATAGATGAAATGTATGAGCACTGTAGATGTACGCATAAGCAATCAAATCTTCTTCTTCTACTAGTCATCACTAAATATAAGAGGAATACAAGACAGAGATGATCACACCAATGTAGACAGCAAAAAACATATAAACTTTATGCAAGACTTGGCGGAATTTCACTTCAAAAGAAGCTGCAGTTCTTCTGTAAACCTCAATTTTTGTGATGTCAAAACACTGCCTCAAGCCAAAGTTTTTTTTAATGTAGAATAACAGTTCAATTTTTGGTCTCAAAACCTGCTCAAACTATCCAACAGGATGGGAACTGGCTCTTGTTACTCCATCGAGCAACAATACGAGCCAAGTCACACTAGATAAAAAATTGGCTGGAGTATTCAACAAGTTATTACTTGACAGCTTATATGAAGATGATGTAGCTAGGAGGCAAATACAGCTGCAAAATACTGGCTATAGTGCATAGGGGTATGAAATCCTTGCACAGAACCCATTCAATCAACATGACCCCTTTGCCATGTCAAACAACATAGCACCTCCAACGAATGTACAAATTGCAATAATGTCTCAGCAAAAGCAACAACAGCTGATGCAACAACAGCAAGTGATACAACAACAGCAATTCCTACAGCAAAATATGATGATGGTATCTAATAATCAATATCAAGGTCAATATCCTCAACAAATTATATGGAGTCTGCAAACAAAGCTCAATGCCACCACAGGAAAACTAGTCGTTGCTTTAGAGCTCTTCAACAAGACTACACTGTATTCTTTATACAAAAGATAACAGCAGGGAGTAAGTAATGGAAAACTATGTATTGCTTATTGTTAGCACATACAAAAAATCAACTGGATTTTTTATTAGATACCACTGTTCAACCACAATGGAATGCATCCTATGTGTGCAGCAGGAATCTTTAGTCCTGTTCTATTTATACTGAATTACCATAGTTATATGATTGAGCTGATGCAATCTTCTGAAGGAAAGAGATGTAAGAAGTTTGAAAGATATATAATAATATTTAACAAATGAATAGATGAAATCTTTAAAGGAAGAAGAAAACGTTCAGACGAAGATATACTAAGATCATAAAAGAAGATTTCTTAATGATCTACGGTGAAAAAAACTCAAACAGTAGCACTAAAGGATAAAGATGAGTAGTACCGTGAGAAAGTGAAGTATTTTCAGCAACACTGGGTATCCTTGATGTTTGTGGTACTCGTTCATGGCCGTTGTTGGCGTCGAGGACCTGATAAATATTAACACATTAGATAACAATACTTTTATATTATTAAAATTTCAGTAAAAATGTCTAAGACTAATGAAATCGAGTTACCTGTTCACTTGAGGTGCCATTTATATATTGAGGCGTCGATTCATTAGAAGCAGATTTGCGCATGAATTGTCTCATTTGGAGTAATTCTGATTGCATCTTCTCTTGATTTTGTTTCATCAGATTCATTTCTTCATTGTACTTATCCTTTAACTCGTTATCTCTTGTTCTAACTTTGTACAACCTCATTAGATGAATCCTCCCCAACAGCTTGGTTACGATTATTAAACGGCACATCAACTATCTTCCCTAGAGAAAGTTTTCAAATATCTTTTAGTAAAGTAGGACCACAAACCTTTCTTGGCTCCGAATTACCTAGATGGTCATCATCTATTTATAGAATTATTAAACTTATAAATTATACTTCTTCTATGGTATTCACATATTAGTTCATAAACTTTTTAAGAATAGAATTATTAAACTTGTAATTTATAGAAGAACCATATATCATTTATTTTAAAAAAATTTAAAACTTACTACTCCTCTTTGTTGACTCTCCAGATATTTATACGTCATTTTTACCGATTTGCTTATAACTCTTTTGTTCATTAAGCATCAGTTTAACTAGTTCTAAAGCTAAACGGAATATAAGTTAGTTTATATGTTAAAAGTATAAAATTATAATTGCGATGAGATCATCCATCTAAAGTTACAGTTAATGAATTTTACAAGGCGATGACACCACATCAAAATTGAGAACTCTACCACACTCGAAAATATCAAGCTTCGTTACTCCATCAACCCCCAACATGAACATTCATAGTGTGGTTGCCTTTTCTCCGCTGGAATTAAAACATGGAACCTCTGAATCATGTACTGAGAAAACCTTCTTTCAAGTCATTTACTGCCCTGACACATAGGCAGGCATTTTTCCATTTCATAAACACTGTGCGATAACAACACACGAATCGTCATAACAATCAATGCCAAATCTCAATCCTTAGGTAGTACTGATATTTAATTTGAAATGACAAAGCGGCCTTTCGCAAGGCGATGACAATAGCCCAATTAATTACACAAGGAGAAGTATCTTGTACTACATTTGTAGTACCATTAAAATTTTCCTCGATCCTCAATGTATAACAAACGCTTCACGTCGCATAAGATTGAATAGGAAGGAAATGTAGGCACAAGCCTCAAAGTAATTGAATCACACGATGAAGAATCAAAAAGGGAAGTATTCCTAACAGCCCTGTAGCCTCTCGAAGATAAGCACAGACATCTCCGTACCGATCCGCAAGACTCTACTAGACTTGCTCATGACTCGTGAGACCTAAGTGAACCTAGTGCTCTGATACCATGTTGTCACGAACCAAATTTCAAAAGGTCGTGATGGCGCCGGACACCACTGTCAGGCAAGCCAACCATAATCAATTAACTTAATTACCCATTTTAGTAATTTTGAAATAAAAATTTCTTTAATAAAATTGTAGAGATAAAAACTCATAGAGTAAATGATAAATATTTTTGCAGCTAAATTTTTAAACAATTCACAACCATTCCCAAAACCCGGTGTCACAAGTGCATGAGCATTTACTAGGGAATTAAAATAAAATACAGCATCTGTCCAGAATACAAATTAGACAGGAAAATATAATAACTCTGAAGGAGATTCTGTTAGCTGCGGATCGTAATATAGAATGCAGCTCACCTATGTCCCCACAATTTTTATAACACCTCTGTGCCCACAAGGCCGCTATGCATATATGTACCTGCACAATAAAATGTGCAGCAAGTGCAGTATGAGTACGAAAACAACGTGTACTCAGTAAGTATCAAGCCTAATCTCGAAGAGGTAGAGACGAGATGGCCGACTATGACACTCACTATGGGTCAATAATATTAAATAATCATGAAAATAGAAATATTTATATCAACGATGATTCACATAATTAACAATAATTTATTGAACTAGTAATAGTAATTAAATTCCTTCAATTCCAATAATTCTCAGTATAATAATTAAATTCCTTCAATTCAAATAATTTCTAATCTATTAAGTAAATCCTTCAATTTCAATAAAAAATTCAGTTTATCAAATAGCTTTACAAGCTACAATTTAATTTCAATAAATTTCCAATTTATCAAATAACTTTACAAGCTGTAATGAAATGTCCAAGTATCGTGTAATTATTATTATTATTAAGCACGATTTCTGCCAAGGACGTACACCCGATCCAGAGTGTCGTGTACACTGCCGAGGGACGTACGGCGCGATCCATAGATGCATCTATCCTGCCGAGGCGTTCGACTCGCTCCACAACAATGGAGGACATTTTCTTATGTGCCTCCGGAAGGACAGTATGTTTATTATAAGATAAATTTGGGAGGAGAGCAATTTCTTTTTAACAATTAATTGATTTAAACAAAAATTAAGCATATGAGATTTCCATCCTTTAATATCTTTATCTAACAATTCACAATATATTCATATAGATATCAATTAATATAAATAAACCAAAGAATACAATCTACACAAGTAAGGCATGCTTTGAGTCCTAAATTACCCGGCCTTTAGCATTTAATAGTAGCTACGCACGAACTCTCGTCACCTCGTGCGTACGTAGCCCCCACACAATTAGCAATAATTATTTAATTTTTAATCACCTAGGAGGTAATTTCCCCCTCACAAGATTAGACAAGAGATTTACCTCGTCTTGCTCCAATTTAATCCACTATAAGGCCTTTTCCACGATAATCCAACTCTGCCTGGCTCGAATCTAGCCAAAATAATTTGATACAATCACTAAACATTATAGGAATTAATTCTATAAGAAAATACTACATTTTTAATAAAAATTCCGAAATTAATAAAAATGCATCTGTGGGGCCCACATCTCAAAATCTGGCAAAAGTTATGAAATTCAACAACCCATTCAATTACGAGTCCAACCATACAAGTTTCACTCAAATCCGACTCCGAATCGATACCGAAATCTCAAAAATTCGTTTCTATGAGATTTCTAAAATTTTCCAAATTTCGATACCAAAACATTAATTAAATGGTGAAAACAATGATATATTCGTGTATATAGACCAAATCCGAGTTGGAATCACTTACCTCAAATGTCTTTCCTTGAAACATCTGCCAAACGTCGCTTCTGCTCAAGCTCAAGTTTGTCAAAAATGGCAAATGGGTCGAATGCCTCTGTTTTATAACTTATAGATCTGCCCAGTTCGGGTGCTCGATCTTGGGAGCTCGATTTTTGTGCCTCGATTTTGGGCCTCGATCTTGGGCTCGATCATAGCCCAGAATTTCCAGCAGAAGAGAAAAACAATTGCAGCAGCTGCTTAAGTCCAATTTGTGATCCGTTAACCATCCGAAACTCACCCGAGGCCCTCGGGACCTCAACCAAATATACCAACAAGTCCTAAAATATCATACGAACTTAGTCGAACCTCTAAATCACATCAAACAATGCTAAAACCACGAATCATACCCCAATTCAAGCATAAAGAAACTAAGAATTTTCAACTTCTACATTTGATGTCGAAACCTATCAAATCAACTCCGATTGTCCTCAAATTTTGCACACAAGTCATAAATGACATAACGGAGCTATGAAAATTTTCGGAACTGTATTCCGACTCCAGTATCAAAAAGTCAACTCCCCGATCAAACTTCCAAACTTAAATTCTTGTTATTTCAAGCCTAATTTCACTACGGACTTCCAAATAAAATCTCGATCACGCTCCTAAGTCTAAAATCACCATACGGAGCTGTTGGAATCATCAAAATTCTATTCCGGGGTCGTTTTCACATAATTCGACATCCGGTCACTATTTGAAATTAAATTTTATTTTTAATCAAAATTTCATATCTCGGGCTAGGGACCTCGAAATTTGATTCCGGGCATACGTCCAAGTCCCAAATTACGATACGAACCTACCGAAACTGTCAAAACACTGATCTGAGTCTGTTTGCTCAAAAAGTTGACCAAAGTCAAACTTGGCCTTTTAAAGCCAACTTAAGGAAATAATTATTCCGATTTCAACCCAAACACTTCCAAATCCCAAACCAACCATCCCACAAGTCATAAATCATTTAAAGCACATACGGAAAGTTTTATTTAGGGGAACGGGGTTCTAAAAGTTAAAACGACCGGTTGGGTCGTTACATTACACATACATTATCTTTTGATATAGAAGCAACAAAAGAAACAAGTATTATTATTCGAGTTTGACTTCTTTACGCTGATAGTGGAAAAAAACTTTTAAATATTAAGTGACTTTTCTTATTATATATTAGAAATATATTGATATACAAGATGAGAATTCCCTAAAATCAATTCAAATCTCAAAATAAGGAGGAGGGAGGGAGCAAACTCATTTTATCTTTATTTTATTTATGAAAAATAAAGCCTCCCAAAAAAAGGTTGACGGAACAGCCTCAAGTATATTTCTAGGTTTTCCATCTTTTACTAGCTTATTTGAACGTGTGGTCTTTTAAACAAGGGGGGGGGGTACAAGAGGGAGGGAGGGGGCACCATACATGAGAGGAAACAAATAAAAAAATAGTTCTTTTAGGATTTAGCTATATAATGTCAATTATTTGGAGTTGCCTTTGCCAAACCTAATATGAGACTATAAATTTGCCAATTCCTCTTGTGTATTGTCATATGATGTCATTTTCTCCCGTGTTAAATCCAAACCGCGGAACACAATGGGGTAAAATACTAAGAAAGTAACAACACAAGAACAATAACAATGTTTGCATCTAGGAATTTTGGCTTGATAGGTAAAAGACTAATCATACAAATAAAATATGTTGCAACTGTATTTTTTGTTTTGTAGATGTGACATCTTTGAAATTTTAGAATGTTAATTTCTGAAATATGAACAGATTGGAAATATATCTAATGAAGGAGTAAGAAGTGAAAAATTAAAACATTAGGAAAACTATTCATCTACCCATTTTTAAGTAAGTTAAGTTATTACTTTATTTATATATCTAAAAAGTTTCTTTCTTTTTATATTAAAAACTCTACTTTTATATTAAAAGTATTTTTTAAATACCTATAAACCTACTAATTTTTTTTAAAAATGGGGCCCCCTAAATTTGGGTGCCTAAGGCACAAGCCTTACCTTCCATAACATTAGAGTTGACCCTGCTTAAAAGTGTAAAAATTGCATGGGGCGCCCTATTTGGTCGCCCCTTTTTAACCTGTACCCGCTTTGTTTTTCTGTTTGCATCCGTACCCGTTTTTTTTGTTAAAAGCCTTTTAAAAAGATAATTTTGCCCTTCTTTATTAAAAGACTACTTTCTCTCCAAATATACGCCATTCTACTGTCTCTGTCTATCTTCTCCCATTGTTCGCATTTTTTTATTTGTTTATCTCTGAAATCAAACGGTTTTCGATTCTTCTTGATTTTTCAACTGTTTGTTCCCCAATAACATTACGTTTAATCACAAGTACATTGCATTAACTTTTTGGGTTTTATTTTAGTAAGACTTTTACGATTTAATTTCTTCTTTTTTTGTTTATAGTCATCTTATCCTGAAGTATCATGATTCAAGTTTTTGAAATCAAAAGTCCACCTCCCATTGAAAGTAATAACAAGGAAAATCGAACTCATCCTGCAGAAGCATGTTTAGTGTCAAGTATTAGGAAACTGAACAAAAAAATTTTAGTGTGAATTTCATAAAAAATTCATTAGAAAATTACATACTGAAGGAAAAAAACTTAAGCACGTTTAACCTGAAGTTTTAGCAAATGTACTAGAATACTTCAGCTTGTTTATACTGAAGTTTTCGAAAAAAAGCTCATGAAAAAGCTGTTTAATGCAGGACAAAACTTAAGGATGAACTAAATTTAACTTCAGCATGCAGGAGAAAATTACATAGTGGAGGAGGAAAACTTTAGTAGGTTTGTCCTGAAGTTTTTACAAATGAACTAAACAACTTCAGCATCTTCTGCTGATGTTTCGGAAAAAGCTCATGACAAAACTATTGAATCCGGGACAAAACTTCAGCATATTTTAGTACTGAAGTATTAGCAAATGAACTAAAAACTTCAGCTTGTTTATACTGCAAGACAAAGACTTCAGCGTTTTGGTATGAAAGTTTAGCAAATTATGTAAAAACTCAGCTAGTTAAATTCACTAGAAAATTACATAGTACAGGAGGAAAATTTCAGCAGGTTTGTCATGAAATTTTTATAAATGAACTAAACAACTTCAGCATCTTCTACTGAAGTTTCGAAAAAAGATCATGACAAAACTATTGAATCCGGGACAAAACTTCAGCATAATTTAGTGCTGAAGTATTAGCAAATGAACTAAAAACTTTAGCTTGTTTATACTGCAAAACAAAGACTTCAGTGTTTTGGTATGAAAGTTTAGCAAATTATGTAAAAACTCAGCTAGTTAAATTCACTAGAAAATTACATAGTACAGGAGGAAAATTTCAGCAGGTTTGTCCTGAAGTTTTTACAAATGAACTAAACAACTTCAGCATCTTCTGGTGAAGTTTCGGAAAAAGATCATGACAAAACTATTGAATCCAGGACAAAACTTCAGCATATTTTAGTGCTAAAATATTAGCAAATGAACTAAAAAATTTTGGCTTGTTTATACTGCAAGACAAAGATTTCAGCGTTTTGGTGTGAATGTTTAGCAATTTATGTTCTAGCAGACAAACCAAAAACTTCAGCATGTTTGTCCTCATGACAAAACTGTTGAATGCCTGTGTCCTGCATTTAACAGTATCCAGAAACAAATTTATTCTATAACTCATGCAAGTGTGATTAAAATATATGGGTTGATTGAATTAAAACTTCAAAAACTAATTTGAATTCTGAAGATGATTTGCAATACTTACAATGTATTTTGTAATTTTAAATTTGGAAGTTGAATCTGGTTTAACTTTTTGGTTTCGTGATTATGATCTGAGGAGGGACGGAGTGATGGCGGAGAACCGTAAAGTGATTTTATGCGTGATACATCTTTTATATGTTTTGTCAGGGGTATAATGGATATATTATTACGGATATTTTATGTAACGACCCGGCTAGTCGTTTTAATTATTGCAATTCTGTTTCCCCATTTACTGCTCAAATTGTGAATTACAGTTGTTATTTGGCTTGCCGGAGTAATTGGTTTGGGTTCGGTGAGGTTTTGAAATGATTTGGAGCACTTAGTTCCAAGGTTTAGAATTTAAGTTGAAAAGGTTGACCGGATGTTAACTTATGTGTAATGACCCCGGAGAAATTTTGCTAAGGAAATTAAGGTTTGGTGGTGCCGAGGTAGATCAATGCACCGATGTGTAAAGGAAAATTTTGTCGGAAAAAGGTCATTTCTACGACCACTATGCGGTCACAGAATCACTCTGCGGACCGCATAATGGTCGCAAAGTGGATCAGGGGAGAGGCAAGATTTGAGGAAAATCTACGGTGCACTATGCGACCGCGGATCTATTTTGCGGTGCATTATGCAACCGCAGAACAAGTATGCGGGTTGCATAATGACCGCAGACCGGGTCAGTAATGCCCAGCTTTGGAGGCCAAATTATGCGGCGGGTATGCGGACCGCATACCTGTTATGCGATCGCATAACTGCGTCGGAGCTTCCATTCTTTCTAATTTTTTACCTGACCCAACTTCGATTTATAGCCCTTGAAGCTCATTTTTTAGCCAAAATCTGATATTTTAGAGAGAGGTGAGAGCATTTTAGAGAGAGAAAGTGAAGACTTAGTCATTTATCCGTCAATTCTTGTTCAAGGTTTGAAGATTTCACAAGGATCTTGCTAGGGCTTCAAAGAGGTAAGAATTTCTTTCCTCATTCCTTCAATTTCGAGTTTGGAGTAAAAATGGATGATTTATAGTATGATTCTTGGGTGTAAGAGTATTATGTATACATACCAATAAGGTTGTGAAAATATTGTTAAGTTCAAATGGGTAAGGATTGGGTTGAAAATGGTAAAAATCTTCATAGGCTTTAATTGAAGATTTGAGGGTCGAGTTGGTGTCGGATTTTGGTGAAATTTATATGGTTGGACTCGTGGTTGGAGGAGCGTTCATATTCTATAACTT